>NC_043704.1:25219883-25221764 GCF_006229205.1 Suricata suricatta
GGATACAGAGGTGCTGATGCATAGGAGCACATGTACCCCAATGTTCATAGCAGCACTGTCAGAATAGCCAAAACATGGAAGGAGCCTAAATGCCCATCACCTGACGAATGGATCAAGAAGATGTGGTATATATTCATGATGGAGTATTATATAGCAATGAGAAAGAATGAAATATGGCCATTTGTAGGAAAGTGGATGGACCTTGAGGGTGTCATGCTAAGTGAAATAAGTCAGGTGGAGAAGGACAGAAACCATATGTTTGCACTCATAGGTCTAACAGGAAAACAGGAGAAACCTAATGGAGGACCTGGGGGAGGGGGAGAGGGAAAGAGAGTTGGGGAGAGAGAGGGACGCAAAACTTGAGAGACTATTGAATACTGAAAATAAACAGAGTTGAAGGGGAAGGGGGAGGGGGGAAAAGAGGTGGTGGTGATAGTGGAGGGCTCTTATGGGGAAGAGTACTGTGTTGTATGGAAACCAATTTGACAATAAACTATTTAAAAAAATAAAATAAATAAAATAAAACAAAAAGATGTGGTTTACATATACAATGGAATACTACATGGCAATGAAAAAGAAATATTTTTTAAAATACAGAAGAAAATAAAGTGAAAATTAACAGTGAAAAAAAATAAACTATTAGCGACCTTGTTTTTAAAAACCTTATGTGTATCTAGTATATAAAAATTAAAAGAAGTATATACTAAAATGGATTGTTCCATAAGGACGTGTATTTTTACCAACCTATATCTTGTTGCTTAGTTTGAGATTCTTTTTTACTGTTCAACTAAAAATAGCTTATGTAAGACATAACCTAAGCAAAATATTATTGAATATAATATTAATAAATTAATTAAATTTGAACTCCAAATAGGCCATGACTTACACACACATGCACGTGCGTGCACGCACACACAGACACACATACACACACAGATATATATATACACACACACACAACATATATATTTATAGCTCACACTTATATATACACATATATACACCACTCATAGATACATGCATACACATAACTCACATGAACTTATCGTATGTTAGACCTATTGGAATTTAAGATAATTCAGCCATTGAGTAAAAAGATCATGTGAGTGTCCATACCCAATACCTCTACTAAATAACAATGTCATATGACTAAAATAAAAACAGCATAACAGTCAAGAGGATAGGTATAAGTGTTGGGGAGGGGATGAACCTTCAACATTAGATAAATCCATTTGATGATATTCATGAATATGAATTTTTGATAAATACTGTTTAAATGTAAGCAGAGTAGAAGCAGCTGCACCTTTGATACCTAAAAGAGAATAAGATGTTCCTGTCTCAGGACTTCTAGCACAAATTTGGCAGAGGGAGTTGATTGGAGTATTTAAATGTAACGGTATAACATCAGCTGAGGAGTTTAACCCCAGGGAAATTAAAGAGATATAGGGAAATTCTCTAATGAAATTATATATGCTTCAGGGGAGAGCAGATGTTTTTATAGTGTCTGTGGTCATCCTTGGTAAACATTTATTTATGAATTACCATGTGTGAGGCAGGTGGCATTAGTTTTCTTTTTTTCCCCCCCTCCCCCTTCCCCCTCAACCCTCAGTTCATTCTCAGCATTCAGTAGTCTCTCAAGTTTTGCATCCCTCTCTCTCCCCAAATCTCTCTCCCTCCTCCACTCCCCCTGGTTCTCCATTAGGTCTCTCTTGTTTTCCTGCTAGACCTATGAGTGCAAACATGGTTTCTGTCCTTCTCTGCCTGGCTTACTTCACTCAGCATGACACCCTCAAGGTCCATCCACTTTCCTACAAATGGCCATATGTCATTCCCTCTCATTGCCATGTAGTACTCCATCGTGAATATATACCACATCTTCTT
>NC_043704.1:25221864-25307638 GCF_006229205.1 Suricata suricatta
AAGGCTTCTGGTGGAATGCATTGGGTTTTCCATGTAGAGTATCATGTCATCTGCAAAAAGGGAAAGTTTGACTTCTTCCTTGCCAATTCTGATGCCTCTTATTTCTTTTTGTTGTCTGATTGCTGATGCTAGGACTTCCAGCACTATGTTAAACAACAGTGGTGAGAGTGGACACCCCTGTCCTGTTCCTGATCTCAGGGGGAAGGCTCTCAGTTTTTCCCCATTGAGGATGATATTAGCTGTGGGTTTTTCATAGACTGCTCTTATAATGTTTAGCTAAGTTCCTTCTATTCCGACTTTGTCAAGGGTTTTTATTAAGAAAGGGTGCTGTATTTTGTCAAATGCTTTTTCTGCATCTATCGACAGGATCATATGGTTTTTATCCTTTCTTTTGTTAATGTGATGGATCCCATTGATGGATTTGCGGATATTGAACCATCCCTGTAACCCAGGAATGAATGCTTCAGGGGAGAGCAGATGTTTTTATAGTGTCTGTGGTCATCCTTGGTAAACATTTATTTATGAATTACCATGTGTGAGGCAGGTGGCATTAGTTTTCTAATGAGCACTATTAAAGTGAATCTGTTTAGTAAGTGTGCAGCTTTATCTGAATAAATGTCTCAGTTATTTTTTTGAAGATGCCTCAGGGGAATAGACTTATATAGACATATATAGACTCAGGGAGTAGACGTTTATAGACCTTACTAATTTGAAATAAGTAATACTGTACTCCATTCTTATATATAAGTTGAAAACCAAGTTGATAGCTTTCAATATAAAAAGTGAAGATAGCTAGGTAGATAAGATAAACAAATTTTTAAAAACTGGTTATAAATGTAGAAAAAATACAGTTTAAATTATAGGTGAAAAATTGTGAAAAAAAAACTTCCTTAGAGATCAAAGTGTATTTAAGGGGTGAAATATATACTCCTTAGTATATAGGGCTATAGTAATATAAGAACTATAGAAATATAGGATTAAAAGGATATTATGAAGAAAAAAGCAACCAAACAAATGTAGAATTAATGGAAGTAAAAATTATGATTGATAGAGGCACCTGGGTGGGTCGGTCAGTTAAGTGTCCAGTTTTGACTCAGGTCATAATCTCACAGTTTGAGATAGAGCCCCCATTGGGCTATGTGCTTCACAGTAAGAAGCCTGCTTCGGATTCTCTCTCCCTCTCTCTCTGCCCATCCTTTACTAACATGCACATTCACACTCTGTTTTGGAAAAAAAGAAAAAAATACAATTGACAAGAAAACCAAAGATTCAAACAAATGATAAGAAACTATCTACAGGGGCATCTGTGTGGCTCGGTTGGTTGAGCCTCCAACTCTTGATTTTAGTTCAGGTCATGATCAAGACCCACATTATGCTCCACGGCTTAGGATTCTCTGTCCCTTTGTCTCTCTACCCCACTCACTCCCTTTCTAAAATTAAAAAAAAATTTTAATAGCTTTAACGGGCACCTGGGTGGCTCAGTCAGTTAAGTGGATCAGGTGTCAGGCTCTGTGCTAACAGCTCGGAGCCTGGAGCCTGCTTCGGATTCTGTGTCTCCCTCTCCCTCTGTCCTCCCCTGCTCACTCCCTGTCTCTGTCTCTCAAAATAAAATAAAGAGAAAAAAAATAATATCCTTATTAAAAAATAGCTTTAAATTTCCAGTGTGCAGGAATGGATATATTAACGGGGAAAAAAGGAAAAAAACTGTCTACAAAGAAATTCTCCTCAAATTATAAGCAAAGATACAAATAAGGAAATATGTAGGAAATGTCAGCACCTGAAATATAGTACCTTAGAATAAGATCTAAGAACATGTAAAAATAGGGGCGCCTGGGTGGCTCAGTCAGTTCAGCGTCCGACTTTGACTCAGGTCATGATCTCACGGTTCGTGGGTTTGAGCCTCGCTTCGGGCTTTGTGCTGACAGCTAGCTCAGAGCCTGGAGCCTGCTTCAGATTCTGTGTCTCCCTCTCTCTCTCTCTCTCTCTCTCTCTCTCTCTCTCTCTCTCTGTGCCCCTCTTTGGATCACACTGTCTCTCAAAAATAGATAAATGTTAAAAAAAATTTTAAACATGTAAGAATAGAGATTATCAATCAGATAATAAAATTTTCAAAAACATTTGGAAAACAGCTTTCTGAGTACTGTATCAAATAATGTGACCCATGCTATTCACATGCTTATAGTCTCATGTCAACAAGAATAAAGAGAACCAAAGTGATGCATGTCATTTGCAAAGAAATGTATATCAGATTGGCATAGGTTTGTTATCTGCAAGTCTAGATGCCAGAAAACAGTGCAACAGCTCTTCAAACTTTGAGATGAAAATGGATTGCATAGGGATTATATTAAAATCCGTAAGTAATGAAATAAAGATATCAAGAGCAGATATGAGAACCAGGAAATAGTGGCTCCCATGTGGAAAACGGTGCAGGAGGTAATTCCAGAGCAATAGCTTCAGTGCAGCTCTGGAGAGTAAATAGGTCAAATTAGAGGTGGAAGACAGAGAATACTAGAAGAGAGGTCTACAGGGAGGAAGTTGTGATTCTGGTAAGCATATGTGATTTTACCAATTTACATAAGTGCAAAAATGAAGCAAACCTATTTTTTTGTAACAAGAAAAATAAGGTTAATTTATAAAAAGCACATACACCCAGACACACACTCAGACACAAACACAAAAGTCAAAAGCAGCTTCTAATTCTAATTCAAAGCAAACAAAAGTGTGGCGGGGTTTTCAGTAATTTAAGAGTGTTCCTTTGCTTGTACAGATTTTAGTTCTAGAGATTTCAAATTCTATAAATTTTAGAATTACTTAGTTTGGTCATGCTTTACCTCTCAATGTTTTTATATTTGAAAACTGTTTTTGGCTGTTCTCTTGTTGCTGTTTCAGATGAGTATTAATTACAATAATTTTGTTAGGTTACTACAAATAAAAAATCACCTTGGTGTTTTGGATGAAATTGTGGCTGGATTACATCGATAGTTTGGGAATAGCGCATATTTTATAGCATTATATCTTATCTAAGTCTTTCTTTTTCATTTTCAGTGACTTTTTGTAATATTCTTCAAAAGACTCCTGCACTCTTACTGTAACTACTCATGTTTTTCTGCAAATATGTAAAAAAAGTGATATGCATATAACTTTGATCACTTTGCTAAACATAATTTCTATAACTAATTACTTCAGTTGCATTCCTTGTATTTTATAAGTAGATAATCATAGGGTTTATACAAACAGAATCCTGAAACTTCCTTTCAATTATGTGTACTTATATATTTGTGATCTTTTTCCATTGGCTCAAATTTTAAGAGTACTCATCATTGTTAATATCTGTGTCTTTGAATTGACTTTTATCCTAAATTTCATTGTGGACTATCCTGCTTTATATATAAAATATTTTGCAGTGTATATATCTATGATTTTCTATAAAATATTTTATCATAAACATATTTATTTGAATTTTATAAATTTTAGATTTTTTCAATATAACTTTAGTGTATTATTTTGATTAAATACATTATTAGGTTATTTTTTAATAATTCTCTATGTATTCCTATCATAATATGATATAGAAAATAGTACTCTGCTGGCTTCAGTTTTTTCTAATGTTATATTTGGAGTATTTGTCTTAATATTTATTAACATGATTGCATAAGTTTTTTTGTTTTTAAATAATTTTGGATATGCATCATACATGATTTATAACCTGTTAAATATTCATTCTTCTCTATGCTGTGAAATATGTTCGTCTGCACTGGATTTCTGCATCTTATAAAGTTGAAGACTTTAATTCAAATATATGGTTATATATAGGGGCTAGCCTTTGGTGTATCCAGTGATCATTAGACAACATTGGGTACTGGCGGCAAGAAAGAAAGCTTGACTGAAAAGACCGCAGACTGGGCTCCTGGAGGAATTCAGAGTGATAATGGATCAGAAGTCTGCATAATGCCAAGGGCTTTTTAAAGCTAGTTAAAAGGAAGGCAGGCTCTGAAACTAAATAATAATTCATGAAAAAAATGAAGCCAGAAGATATCATAAGTGGAATGTAAATATATAGAAAGTACTTATTATTTTAGTGGATGAAGCTTCCAAGCAACCAAGTAATTATGTAAAGATTTCTCAGTCAACAAAGTTTCCTACTGGGAATATAATAGAAGCTGGCGCTATGTGTGGTCTAGTAATCCCTGCCAGTCCTTAGTGCCCTGTGGCTGAGAATGCGGGAAACTGTATCGGTGTGTGATAAAGTAACACACAGGTCTCCAAACAAAAGAGGAGGCCTTTTAAAAATAGTAGGATCTTGTTATAACTGTATTCCGTGACAAATTAGAAAAGGTAGTAAATTATAAAGGGCATTTCTATGTAAATAAAAAGATGATTCTTGTCATTTCTTACTCTTCCCTTTTTTGGGGGGGGGGCGGCTAACCTTACTGAAGTCTACATAGGAAGCTAACTTTTATCAGGCTTGGCTGGCCAACTTTTAAAATAAAATTAAAAAAAAAGAAAAAGTAAATGAAGATCTGAAATAAAGAAAACTATTAAAATATCATAGGAACTTAAAGTCAGGCACTCTTTATCTTTCACCTAACTACAATTGCATATAAGAGCAGGTTAGCAACAATATTAGTTTCATGATTGTAGTACTAGAATTGAATATTGAGCAGAACTAAAAAATAAAACAAAGAATGAGTCTGTAATTCATTTTCTTTCCCCAAGTTCTAATGGGGGCAGTGTGTTTATATTATAACTTGTTATTACATTTTAGTTTGTTTCATCTTACTTTATATATACTTACCTACTATAAATAGGTGTTTATTTATTTATTTTGAGAGAGAGCATGTACTTGAGAGGCAGAGGGACGGGCAGAGAGAGAGGATCCTAATCCAAGGGACTCGATCTTAGGAACCCTGAGATCAACCTGAGCTGAAATCAAGAGGTGGACTCTTAACCAGCTGAGCTATCCAGGTGCCCCTCATCTTATTTTAAAGTAGAAGTGGGCATTCTAGTCTATCCTGTCTGACTAATGTATCTTGCCTTGTTTTAGCCAACTATCAAAACAATTTTTATGATAAATACAATGCAAATCAAAATGGCTGATCTGTTAAAACCAAAGGTTTTACTTAAGTATGTTTCTGAGGATACTTTTATTTTACTATTCTCTGGTCTTTCCAGTGCTCTCCATTAACTTATCCTGAAAGGGAATAACAAAGTAGAATTTTATTTTACTGTAAAATGAAAATAAAGTATGGCATAAAAGGTGGCTTATACTATTTCAGTTTGCAAAACATCAGTTTTCTTGGTTTATTTTACAAGTGATCAATAACTATCACACCTAAAGGAAAATATATTTATTCGAATTCATGTAGTTTCTATTTAATGTACTTCAAAACTGAAAATAAATTCTTTGAAGATACACATATTTTATATTGTTTAATACTTCCCCAAATAAGTCATAACCCATCAAATATTTTAAACATGGTTATAATTTCAAGCTATCTTTTATATTAGCATTTTATAATCTTGTTACATTTTTATATTCATAATAGTTTGGGTAAGTATTTTTTCATTTATGTCATTCAATTTTGAAAAATAAAAATGTGACAAATTTTATAAAAATATATGGCAATTTATACCTTTTTCATTTTTTTATAGCATGCACTCTGATGTGGGAATATAGCAGCAAAACATTGAATATAGATACATCTTTATGCAGAAAAGGTTAGATTCATTATATGTAAATAACATGACACATAGAAAAATATAAATACATAAAAATTGGTGGTGTTATTAACTTAACCTCTTAGGCCAGCCATGTAAATCAACTCGTGAACTTTTAAGTACTTTGCCCAAGTATAAATATTTATATGTTGAGGAGTAAATTTCCTGGTTCTATATTTTAATCCTCTTAAGTCATCACAGGTTTGGGTAAATTAAATTTTAACAAGGGGAACTTCTTATTAAATATAAGTAAAATGTGTCAAATTACAATGTATACCTGAAGACTCTTTTTGGACAGAAATAATATGTCATTCCCATTAGTATGAATAGATTTTTGAAAGTTCTCCATTTTGATACTTTTACTTTACTTTCAGCTCTGCTCAAGTACTTAGTAAATGTTCTAATTTTAACAATTAGAATTATTTTTTAACTAATAATCAGATCTTTTTTTTTCTTTTAAAGTAGACACCAGACAGAATCCAACCCTTTGTTCCTCACTCCAGTGAACTTTTTAGACTTTATGGTCTTGAATAGAAGCAGTCTTGGGCATTATGGGATACAAGAACATGTTAAACATTTAACAATAGTAAGCACCAAGGATATGAGGAAACTATCCTGCAACATTCAGTATCTGTATTACTGACATTATTTCTCATTAAAAAAATGGTAAGCAATTTGCCTGATAGGAGTAAAGAATTTCACTTAACCATCACAAATTTACTCAGTTAATATATAGGTAAAACAGGACAATACAAGGTTAGACTAGAACCAGACATAAATAAATGACATTACTGCTCTTCCTCGCAGGGCTTTTATTGTATTGTATTATATTGTAATGTAACATTGTGTAGAATCGATACACAATGTTACATTACTTTCTGGTTACAACATAGTGATTCAGCCTCTCCTTCGGTTATGCTGTGCTCAATACAAGTGTAGATACCATCTGTCACCATACAACACTATTATGATATCCTTAATTACATTTCTTGTGCTGTGTCTTTTATTCTAATGATTTATTTGTTCCATAACTGGAAGTCTGTAACTCCCACTCCCCGTCATCCATTTTGCCCAATCCCACCTCCCTCCCCTCTGGCAACCATCAGTTCGTTCTGTTATTTATAGGTCTGATTCTGCCTTTTGATTGTTTGTTTACTCATTTGTTACTTAGATTTGATGTATGAGTGGTATTTGTCTTTCTCCATTTTAGCAAGTATTTTTAAGATGAATATCATTATTTAAAATTGGAAGAATATTTGAATTATTTATTTTAAAAAGTTTTTACAATTATTTATTTTTGAGAGACAGAGCACAAGTAGAGGAGGGAAAGAGAGAATGAGACACAGAATCCAAAGCAGGTTCCAGGCTCTGAGCTCTCAGCACAGACCCTGATGCAGGGCTCGAATTCACAAGCCATGAGACCATGACCTGAGCCAACGTCGGATGCCTATTCCACTGAGCTACCCAGGTTCCCCTGAATTATTTTTTTTTAAATAACCACATTATAAATCTCAGAAGTATTTCAACAGTAAAACAGTCAACAAATTTTGTATTTGTATTTTGCTTTTTCCTAATATCTCTTGACATTAGTTTTCAATGCTCATTTATTCATTTACTGATACAGTACTTTAATAGTATTTTGATGTGATTTGAATTGTATTTCCAACTACCACAGTAATTTCTCTTACAATGTAAAGAATCTTAATTATGCCTACCTATCATGGGAAAAAGTTGTAGATAACAAAACATTCAAATATGTGAAAATGTCTGCTTTTCTAGATCATGTCAATAAGAATTTTATCAGTTTTGTTCAGTTTTACCTCAGTGCCTGGAATTATGCCTGGCACATACTAGGCACTCCATAAATATTTGCTACAATGAATTAAAAAAAAAATCAATGAATGTGAAATTCTTTCAAACTGATTACCTCTCTACTATCATTGCAAATAGCCAGTGTGTCTTTACTGGCAGAATTTTATGTTACTATGCTACACATTTGCATATGCCAAATTTTAAAAACTGATTTAAACTATTGACATACATAGGAAATAAGAAAAAATATTATGCCCTATTCTATTAAGATTAATTTATACACTAAGCATATAGTTAAATTAACTGTAAGTTACAACATAGAAGATGGGAGTTTTAGAAAGAGAAACAAAACATAACTATTGCCTATCAAATATGGACATGAAATGATGCCACAGTACTCTATACATTATTTTCTCTCAATCTGTCTCTCTCCTTCCCCTTCTTCTCCTCTATCTCACATACATATTCACCCAGAGAAACTCATATATTATTATAGGTGAGCCATTGTGCTAAACATTTAGAATAAGGCAGTAAACAAACAAACAAGTAATAAATAAAGACTTTGTCCTTACAGAGTTTCTATTCTAGTGGTTGAAGCAGATAATCCAACAATTACGTAAGTTACCACTTGTGGGATGGTCTGAGGGCAAGGCAGAACAATAGCAGATATGAAGTTAACTAGTAAGAAGGTGTAGACTCTAAAAAAAAAAGGTGTATGACTCCAGAGGTTAACTCAAGGTGTTTGGAAACCCATCCATGTAAACAGTTTATTTTTAGTGTGAAACTTCTTAGATTATTGCAAAGATAACCTGTTTTGTAAATCTGCAAGAGAAAGCCTTAGTAAATAGTACTTACCGAATTAAATAACATAAATGGGAATGTTTGGGATTTAGAGGAAAGTCAAGAAGACTAAGAATGTTAGAGTAAATAAGAGGAAAAATAGAAGCTTGGTTTGAAACAATAATATTTTGTTTTGTTTCTGAAGAAGTAATGATGTATTTATTATGTTTAATACATGGTAGTAAGACTGTATAACTAGTGAGGTCATTCAAGTAGTGGGTGGACAGAGAAGCCATGAAAGTTGTGAACAAAGATTCAGAGAGCACTCCAATAATTAGAGACAGAACAAGGAGGAAATTCAGCAAACATGATTGGTAAGTAGTCATTACCATGATGTAATGGGACTGTGGTGTCTGTGAAACCAGGTAAAACTATTTCAAGGAGCCCTCGGTAGTTTCAAGTGCGTTGAGAGTTTGTAGAGCATCCAAGAATGTATAAAACAATTTCAAATTCATAATCTCATTGAATAACCACATATGCAATATTTATTTTTACTTTTATAATATAGATAAAAAATTAGAATCTAAAGAAGCCACATAGCTAAGCTACTGAGTGGCAGAAGGAAGGAATGCAACCCAGATTTCCTGACTCCCTTAGTGCACACCCCCCAAATTGTAGACGCTACTGCTGCTGTCTCCCATGATGTACAACTTAAAATGCCATTCCTGCATTGATATTAGGTTTAAAGTGTTCTGGAACAATGACATGCACATGCACAAAAAAAAATCTAGACACAGATTTTACTTGTTTCATAAATTAACTCAGAAGTAACTCAAAATGTATCACAGACTTAAATATAGAATTCAAAACTCCAAAACTCCTAGAAGGCAACATAGCAACATAGAAGAAAACTTGCATGACCTTGGTTATAACAGGGCCTTTTTATATTTAACAATTAAGATACAGTCCACAAACAGAATAATCGATATTCTAAACTTCACTGAAATTAAAAACTCCTGCTTAGTGCAAAACAATGTAAAGAGAATCAGAACCCAAGCCCTAGATTGGGAGAAAATATTTGAAAAAGACATATCTGGTAAAGGACTGTTACCCAAATTCCACAGAGCTCTGAACAACTCAACAGTAAGATAATACACAACCCTGTTAAAAAATGGGCCAGTGGCATCTGGGTGGCTTACTTACTCCGTTAAACATCTGACTTCAGCTCACAGTTTGTTAGTTCGAGCCTTGCATTGGGCTCTCTGCTGTCCAAATGGAGCCCATTTCAGATGCTCTGTCTCCCTCTCTCTCTGTCCCTCCCTGCTCCTGCTCTCTTTCTTTCAAAAACAAATAAAATGGGCCAAAGAGCATAGCAGAATCTTCACCACAAAACATATGCACATGGCAAAGAAACATGAAAAAATGCTCCACATCATATGTCACCAGGGAAATGCAAATGAAAATAACAATGAGATACTACTAAACTATTATTATGTCCAAATTCCAGAAGACTAACACCATCAAATGCTTACAAGGTACTGGAAGCAACAAGAATGCTCACCCATTGCTGGTAGGAATGTAAAATGGGACAGCCACTTTGGAAAGCAGTCTGATAATTTATTACAAAAACTAAACATATCCTTACCATATGATCTAGCAATTGTATTCCTTGGTATTTACACAAAGAGCTGAAAACTTAGGTCCATACAAAGACCTTAACATGAAAGTTTAGGCAACTTCATCCATAACTGCCAAAATATTTGGAAGTTAAAGCTAATTCTGGTTGTAAAATATATAGTTAAACATAAGGTATGTACAAGGGTTAAAGCTTTATATAGCATAGAGAAACTTTCTAATGCTTGCTTTGTATTTTTAAAAACAAACTTGCTTATCTGGTAATTTTAATATCCATTAGAATAATTAATTAGTGTTGTCTCTAGTCACAAGTAATCTACACCTCATACACATATTTTTAAGTATATGTATATAATATTTATGAAATCTTTTTGGCATGTGATATGTATTTCTATTTAAATTTAAGCTCATTTTCAGAAGCTTCATTTCCTATTTATCTCACAAGCAAAGAATATTAATCTTGAAGGAGATAGAGCACCGGAATATAATTTTATCTTAACTCAGAATCTTAAAATCGGTAACCCTCTGCATGTTTGTTGATTAAAGCTTTTTCTGGCACAACTCTGGGCCCTTCTTGTTTTCTCTCCATTTGATTCGGTGCATTCTTGGTTCACTTTTACCAATCCACTATATATTTTATGTTTGTGATCACAAGCCCACATGGCTAATTGTACCCCTTATGGAACTTATCCAAAAGCAGCTGTCTTACTTTAAAATAAGAAGAAAACTGCTTTAGTTTCGTGGTTATAAGACTTGGGAGATAGGAAACAATCCCCCCCGAAAAGCACTTTCTGTCACATCTTATTGCTTCATACCCTTTTGATTGCATTGGGAGAAATGAAATGATATAGAACTTACTGGAGCTAGATTACACAGGAAACAATAGGTATATTAGAGAAGCTATTACAACTAAAATAGTTTTTTGGAAATGCTACTGAAAATATTTGAGTAGAGAGTAATTGAGCTTTTCAATATTAGAAAATAACTTTTAAATATATTTGAAAGGAAAATTCAAGTGCTTGTTTTAATAATGAAAGTAGATAAATACTAATATGTGCCAACTAAATTCTCAAGGTATTTATAGAACTGAGCACATTGCTTTCATATTAACTACTAATAACATCTGTACTATATTAGTTTATCATATACATTCTGTTTTTCATCAGCTGTTTCTCCTGGATGTGGAAAGTTTTGTATCATTTTAGTATTGTAAACATGCCCCAAAGACAGTTAATTTAAGCCTCTTAAATAATAATAACAGCTGAGATATTTTTGTTCTTAACACATGACACAATATCTCTTAACACTGTACTAAAGCAAAGATGAATGATGTACCTTTGTGCACTGCCTCTGGTATGTGACGTCATCAGTGCTAAGTGAGGATGGACTAGACAGTGTCTGAGCCCTAAATTTTCTTGTTCTCGTAATATAATGGATCAAAATAAAATCACAGAAGACTTATCAGACTGGACGAAGGAAAATATGTCAGATCTCTGTCTTAATATGTTTTATCCACATATGCTTGAAATAAATTATATAAAAAGATAAAGTAACATGATGCATGTGACAGACTGGTTAATACATATCTAAGGAAAATTTTGCTACTCTTGTTCTGTGAAAGGACAGCTACATTTTCAAACTGAACCAAAAACAGACAATACACATATGTTATTTCCCAAACCAACCAATCAAACAGAAGTACCATTGTCATAAGAAGTTATCCACTGAGAGGCAGCTGGGTGGCTCAGTCAGTTAAGGATCCAGCTTCAGCTCAGGTCATGATCTCATGGTTTGTGAGTTTGAGCCCAGCATTGGGCTCCGTGCTGACAGCTTGGAGCTCAGAGCCTGGAGCCTGCTTTGGATTCTGTGCCTCCTCCACTCTCTGCCCATCCCTTGCTCACATTCTGCCTCTCTCTCTGTCTTTCTCAAAAATAAATGAACATTAAATTAAAAAAAAAAGTTATCCACTCAGGCACAATTAAGCAAATGAAACAAAACAAAACCAAAAAACAAGAGAATAGAAGAATACCCATTATAGATTAACCAGATTATTTTAAACCAAAATATGCTTGTGTTCCTGAGAGAATATTTTCCTCTAAATTATGTACATTCCCCAATTCCTGTTCTTCCAATTCTTTGTAAGTATAGGCAACAATTAGAATAACAACAAAGGAAACAAACTGAAACAAAATTACCCCAGAACATTTTTGTGTTGTAACTCCTATAGTGCCCTATTTTTCTTTGAACTATCCAAAGAAGGAAAAGTAAGAGAAGGGGAAAAAAATCCTTCTTTATATTTATTAAAAATTCATGAAACAAAATAAAGTAAAATAAAATAAAGGACTGCAGAAAGCATGAACAAAGAAAAGGAGGAGAAATGAATTAGGTCAAGATAATGTAAAATTTGGCCACTCCAGGTTCTACATGAATTCTAGGAGCCTATCACCTAAGGAGCGATTAACTCTGAAGCCATTGAGAGTGTTTGATTTTTTTTTCCCCAACATCAGATCTCTTTCTTCAAGTGGAATTGCATGCAATAGCTAATATAGAGATTAAAACAAGACCACTTAACTTGGCACAGATTGCGGATGAGGCCTCATAAATCATACTATATGTCTGCTAGGCTCCATGTATTCTGAAAGAGCCCACTTTGTTAATGATTTCTTTTGATCAGGAGTATCACCCATACTTACTTTCTTTTTTTTTTTTAATTAGGCTTTCACTCCTTATTTCTTTAAAAATAAAATGTAACAAAAAATTAGATATAAGAAAAAATAAAATATATTTTCTAACATAGATAATGAAAAATTGACCTCCAAGGTCAGGAATTTTGATTTGCATTAATGCTCAGTTTTATATTATCTGAATGCTAATAAAGTTGGGAATTATTGTCAGCTTTAGGATATTCCTTCCTGGGGCCATTAGACATAATGCTTTTTGCATGTTGCTATTTTGTAAGGTGAAAAACTAACACTTTGGAAAGTTATTTTTCAACCATTTTTGGAAAACAACAATGAATTCTAAATTTAAGAACAAAATACAGTAGGGGCACCTGGGGAGCTCAGAAAGGTAAGTATCAGACTCTTGCTTTCAGCTCAGGTCATGATCTCACAGTTCATGAGTTCAAGCCCCACATCAGGCTCTGCATTGCCAGTGCAGAGCCTTCTTGGGATTCTCTCTCTATCACTCTCTACCCCTCCCCTGCTGCTCATGCTCTCTCAATAATAGATAAATTTAAAGAAAAGCACCCAGTAATATATTTAAAGCGATATTTAAAAAGTATTCATGTTCTGTTAAGTTGCAAACAGATAAAGTGTCAGCAGCTTATTAACTAGAAATGGCTTATGAATTAGGAAAATAAGTATTCTTTGAATACATGGGAGATTATTTTCATGAATTCTCTATAATATACTGTGGTGTTTTCCTTTACTTTATCTCTCAGTAGTTTTTGCTCTGTCACCTAATTTTCATATTAGTGCCTGATAGTACTGACTAAGGCCATACCTAATTAGACTTTTATATCAACATGTTTTTCAAAACAATACACATATAAAAATTTGGACAAGACCCAAATGATAAATAGTAGTAGGTTTAGCAAGACTTTTAAAAAAGTGTCTATTAACCATAAAATGAGAAAGTTACTTTTAATTTACTTAGAAGTGATAAAAAATATAATACTGTTAATATGAATCATACTTATAAATGAGTCATTTTTTATTGGTCAATGAAAAGCCATGGCCTTATAACTGTTCGGTTATCTTTTTAAAAAGTCTCATTGCCAAGGCACCTGGATGGCTGTTGGTTAAGCATCCAGCTTCGGCTCTGGTCATGATCTCAGGGTTCATGGGTTTGAGCCCTGTATCAGGTTTTGTGCTGACAGCTCAGAGCCTGGATCCTGCTTCAGATTCTGTCTCCATCTCTCTCTGCCCCCTCCATGCTTCCCCTGTCTCTCTCTCTCTCTCTCTTAAATATAAATAAAACATTTAAAAATTTTAAAAAAGACTCATTGGCAAACATTTGAATAGACATTAACAAAAATCTTAGAATTTTGAAACTAATTTATGTACATATCTACTGTTGAATAAGTAGTGATATGTGAAAAGTATGAAGATCCAAAATTTTCACCAAAATTAGTTTATTTTTATTTTTTAATATTTATTTTTTTAGAGAGAGTGACAGGGGGTAGAGAAGAGAGGGAGGCAGCTGATCCAAAGCAGGTTCCGTGCAGACAGCAGAGAGCCCTATGTGGGGCTTGCATTCATCAAATGTGAGATCATGACCTGAGCTGAAGTCAGATACTTAACTGACTGAGACACTCAGGCACTGCCCAAAATTATTTTAAATTTAAAAAATTATATAAATCTGACCAATTAACAAGGAGTAGTGAGAGTATTAAAGTATCAGGGTGTTGGTGTTAGTGTATGCCTTTCGTCTGCACTCCTAGCAGAGCATTTGGACTTCACTACTGGGCTGCGTTTATCACCTCTCTATGGAGGCAAGTACCAGTACAAGTTGGGCAGAATCCAGAGCAAGGGGGCTGAGAAGAAACCCTAGATCTCTAGGGATAAGAGCAGTATAAGAATGGGCAAGAGGAAGAAAGATTCCCAGGATTTGGGAGTAGCAGAGTCAGGGCAAAGAAATTTTCCATAAAATTCTTAGTACAACATTTCTTTTCAGTTTTAGGGAGAAAATATTAATGAATGAAATTTCTATTTTGACCACATATAAGAAAAAAGACACTACTCCTTAAATGAACTTTGGCAGTTTAGCTTTGTATACCAAACATAAGTCAAAGATGCAATAATTTTGGAAATCTTCAGAACTTCATATTCCATTATGTTCAGACTCTATCCCAATACTCTATGCCTTCACCACTTGGGGTAGCTGTCTGGAACCCTACTGGGTTATAGGACAGTCCTAGCGTAGTCCATGTTCTTGGCCTCCCTGTGTAACAGCTCCCACCCACCTACCTACCTTCTTTTGCCTTAAACATGTTTAAAGATGAGTCTGATACAAGTCTACTGAGTTCTCTAAAATGGCAAGAAACTATATCAAATGTTCTTGGTGAAGCTCCGTTTCCTAGACTTCAGGTGAGGCATAAAATACCTTCCAACCTTTGTTGTGGGCACTGAGAAGGAATAAGAATGGAATGCAAACACAGTAAGTGGTTATATTTTATTACCACCACCTTTTGAGATAAAAAACAGCAGTAATTAGGAGAATTCATACCACCATAAATATCCCCTTCATGGTTACACCAAAAGCTTTTAGAGTTATTTTTTGTAACTTTCCATTTTGAAAATGACTCCCAAAAGACTTTATAGGTAATGCAGAGAGTTCTTATATATCCTTCACCCAGATTCCCTCAATGACGATATGTTACATATAACCTTAGTACAGTGTCAAAACCATGAAATTGACCCAATTCAGATTCACTTATTTTTTACATAGATTTTTTCTTTTTTTTTTTTTTTTTAATTTTCATTTTTTTTTTAAATTTATTTTTGAGAGACAGAGAGAGACAGTGTGAGCAGGGGAGGGTCAGAGAGAGGGAGAGGGAGATACAGAATCTGAAGCAGGCTCCAGGCTCTGAGCTAGCTGTCAGCACAGAGCCCGATGCGGGGCTGGAACCCACAAACCATGAGATCATGACCTGAGCCGAAGCCAGATGCTTAACTGACTGAGCCACCCAGATGCCCAAGATTTTTTTGTTTTCTTTTTGGTGTGGAAGTCTATGTAATCACATGTGTGGATTTGTATAAGCATAATCACCATTAGAAAACAAAAACTGTCTCATCACCCAAAAAAGCTCTACAACCTTCCTCCAGACATTACTCCATGAAAAACAGTAATTTGTCCTCCATTACAATAATTGTGTAACATTGGTCCGAGGGTTGCGGGTTATCGTTAAGCTGATTAACAATAATTGTGTAACTTGAAGAAAGTTATGTAAATGGAATTACATTATGTAACCTTTTGCGATTGGCTTTTTTTATTGAGCATAGTAACCTTGAAATCCATCAAAACCGTAGTGTAAATCTATAGTCAATTCCTTTTTACTGCTGAGTACTATCCAGTTGCATGGGTATACCACCCTTTGTTTTCCCATTTACCCTTTGAAGAGCATTTGCATTGTTTCCAGTTTGGGGCTTGTATAAGCCCTACACTTCTATGAATATGGATGAATAGTTTTTTTTATGAACTTAATTTTTCATTATCCAAGGATAAGTATCCAACAGTGTGATTGCTTGGCTCTGTGGCAAATGCATGTTATAGTTTTATAAGAAACTGCCAAGCCATTTTCCAGAATGACTGTCTCATTTTCCTTGCCATCAGGAATGTATGAGAGATTCAACTTTTCTGCATTCTCACCTCACTTGGAATAATCCGTATTTTTTATTCTAGCCATTTTAATAGGTGTATAAGTACTATCTTATCATAGTTAGAATTTGCATTTCCCTAATGACTAATTATGTTAAACATCTCTTCATGTACTTATTTTCCAAACTCTGTGTTTCTTAATAAAGGTGGCTGTTTAACTCCTTTGCATGTATTCTAATTGGATCCTTTGCTTTCTTACTGTTGAGTATAGGGGGCTCTTTATATAGTCTGGGTAAAAATCCTTTGTCAGACATGTGATGGGCAGATATTTTCTCCCATTCTGTGACCTTTCTTATCATTTAATTAATAAGGCTTTTTGCAGAGCAGAAGTTTCTAACTTGGATGACATACAGTTTATTGATTTTTCTTTCAGTGAACTTAGTTTTATTTTAGTCTCCAGTCCAGACAGTTTTGTGTCCTGATATGGGTGATGTTGAAGGAGTTACAAACTAGTTTCAGGATGCTTCCTTGCTTATTTTGAAAAATGGATGTACATCTAACCTCGATATATGAATAGTTGATATTTTATTATCTTGGATTTAGCAGCATATGTGAAATTTAAGTGGCCTTTAGAACAGTCATTAATTCCTATATTTCCATCAGTGACTGATAGCAGAACTGTCTTTTAAGGGCAAGGTAGAGAATTTATGCATAATATGGTAAGTTAAAATGATATAGCATAGAAGCCCCCCCACATTTCAAATATTTCATATATATAGGTATATATACACACACATATGTATCTGTGTATGTATATACATATGTATGTATGTACATATACATATATATGAAAGGACTTAAAGGCACTACATATATATAACTTATATATATATGATCATAAGCTACCAGAAGTTTATCTTAAGGAATCATAGGAATTAAATTCACTTTATATTTAATTGCGGGATATATTGCTAAGATCATTACATGTATATCAGTAATTCCATCACACAATTAAGTCTGACAATTTGCCAAAATAATTCCCAAGATTATGTATTATCAATTGGTGATGGAAACCCTAAACTTCTTTTAGAACTTTTATGATACAGTCATATTTCTCAATTAATAGCTTTTCATCATCCATAATGGATGCTAATTCATACGACGTCTATGAGGTCAGATACTTTGAGACTTTTTTATTATAGTCTGACAAAGCTATAGTTTAATCTCTTTTTTTTTATAACTCAGAAATTTAGTGATCAAAATGAAGAAACTATATACTGTTGGAGATCATCTTGATATTTATATCCTCTTTTATGAAAGCATAAAGACTAAAAATTCGATTGGTCATAGAAAGAAAACAGTTGTATTTCAAGTACATATTTAATTGACTTTAATGAAAAGGGAAGTGACCAAAAACAACGATTAGTTATACACAATGGCACTATTCAAGAAGTATTTGTATAATGACAACAGAGCAATTTGTCTTCATCATGAGAGATGAGATAGATTTTATTTTTTAACAGATGGATGTGGACTTTTGACAAGGCACTTAACCTCTGTTGTTCAGACGACCTTCTGTGTAAAATGCCTGATGATTGGTGCTAGTTACCACTGTATCTTCCAGTGGCTTTGGATGATTAATTAGCTACATGGGCACACATATAGACTTACTAAGATAATGGGTAATAATTAGAGGTTTTCATGTCCTGTTTGTTAGAGTAGGCAACTTGTCTGAGTACTGCCAGCATTAAAATTGGGTAACTTATATAGTTTTTATTATGTCCATATTGGAATATGCTGGTGAATAAGTGAAAGTATATCCTGACTTTGTTTTTTTCCCCATTTCTTTCCCCACTTATTTAAGATGAATGAGCTTAAATGACAAAGGAACAGAAGTGCAATTGACTTTGTTGTATTAGAATTTTGGCTGAGTGCATTTGATAATTCAATCAAATCCTTCTGTCAGTACCAATTTGTTATAGCATTTGATATTCTAGCACCAATAAGAATTTTGCCATAATAATCTTACCTTCCACAAGCTGGGAATAACCTTTCAGTGCATCAGTTCTTTTTTTTAAATTAAAAAAAATTTTTTTCATTTATTTTTGAGAGACAGAGAGACTCAGAGTGAGCAGGGGAGGGTCAGAGAGAGAGAGGGAGATACAGAATCCAAAGCAGGCTCCAGGCTCTGAGCTGTCAGCACAGAGGCTGACATGGGGCTTGAACCCACGAACCGTGAGATCATGACCTTAACCAACTGAGCCACCCAGACGTCCCTCAGTACATCAGTTCTAAGGAAACAAGTGACGCTCTAGATTGGCTAGTAATTCTCCATTTTGCTTTGTCAATTTTATAAGGAAAAAAATCACATTTTAGATTTAATTAGATACAAGTCAGCAATAAGTGGTACTCTTTCTTTTTTTCTTTTTTTAAATCTTCAACTACGCATCTATTTTGTATTGATTTTATATATGCATAGTTATGTTTCTGGCTTCTGTTCTCCATTTAATATTGTTGTATCTCCTTTCGAATACATAATTTTCTAATAACCATGATTTTTAGTTATGTATTGCTGCATTAAAATTATACCTAAGTTTGGAATGGATTTATTATCTCACACTTTCTGGGGGTCAGCTATCCAAACGTGACTTCATCATGTGGCTCTGGGTAAAGGTGTCTTATCAGGTTGTGATCCAAGTTTTGGCTGGGCAGTAGTGTCAACTTGGGGAAAGATCTACATCCAAATTTGATCAGTCTTGGTACCTTACCACCTAGAGCTTTCCACAGGGCTGCTTCATGACATGGTAACTGGAGTCCTATCCTACAGAGAGAGCAATCTGAGGAAGAATGAGAAAGGACAGTCAAGACAAAAGTCACAGCCTTGTTACTTTTGTACCTATTATCTAAGTCTGTATCACATAATATCTGCCGCATGCTATTTGTTACATAGAAGTCAATAAAACCAGGGATCACTTAATGTGGGAAGATTACAGTGTGTGGAGTCCAAGAAGAGAAAGCATTGAACACAATCATCTAAGCTGCCCATCACAAGATGTATTTATAATTCTAATTTCTATCTGACAGGGAAGTACCACCAATGTATCCTTCTTTAGGAGCATCTTGACTATCCTTGGGCCTTTATTATTTTATGTAATGTTAATTAGGACTGGGCTCCATAGCTCAGGGGTTAGAACGCTGGTCTTTTAATGTTAATTATCTTGCCAAGTTTCCAAAAGGATAATATGATTTAAATTGCATTGAATCTGTGAACCTATTTGAAGATTGATAAATTGGTAATGATCATTCTTCTCTGTGAAAATGGGTTAAATGTTGATTTATGTATCCTTTAAAGTCATGCCATAAAGTTTAAATTTTTTCTCTTTTAAACTGCTCATGTTGTGTTAGACTTATTCATTAATTGTTCATTTATTTATGTAGTTATTTAACATCCAGTATTTCTATCTTTTCTACTAAGCTCATGGACAAAGAATTGAACAAAACAGATAAAAAATCTTTACAATTATATAATTTATATTTATTTAAAAGAGAGATAAAAATAGAACAAAAGTGTAAACAAGTAAAGTTTACAGTAGATTAGATAGTGAAAAGTGCTCTAAAAATAAGATACGGAAGGGAGAGGAAGGATGAGGAGAGGGAGAATTTAATTTTCTACAGAGTGCTTAGATGTCTCCCACTGGGAAGTTAACATTTGAGAAAAGACTTGAAATTGATGAGTGAGCAAGCCAGGTGAATACCAAAGGAGAGATTATTTAAGGCAGAGAGCCAAGGAAATGACAAATCCTGGCGACCAATGTAGGCTTAGTTTGATTTAAAAGATCAGTGAGGTCTTTGTGACAGGATCAGAGAGAATAAGTGGAAGAGGACCCCAGATCTGAGTGGGAAGCCAGATCCTCTCCTGCCTGTTATCTGTTTTAATAGCCATTCATTCTTCTCTGAGTGATGTAGAAAGTCCATGGATGGCTTTAGAGCAGAAGAGAAATATAATGACTGACTTTTGTTAACATCCTCGTGGAGGCTATTGCAGGCAGCCATGTGGAATGGTGATTTAATCAAAAATGTAGTAATGGCTGTGGTGATAAGTGATCAACCTCTTGATATATTAGAAATGTATAACCAAAAAAAAAATCAGAGATATAAGACATAGCTTATGAAAGAAAGATAGTTGTCAAAGTTGATCTTTGGGGAATTTTACATGAGCAATTAGAAGGATGTATTAGCCACCAATTGATAAGCAAATTATGACATATATGACATGGTACAAAAATCAGTAATTCACTAGAAAACATCCAAGTGAGTTTATAGTTGAAAAATAAGTCTAAAGTCTAGGCTTCCGCATTAATCTTTTGTACCTTCTATTCAGTGTGACTCCAAAGTCCCCCTTTTGTTGTTTGCCTTTATTTGGGGTCTTATATGTTTTTTTAGTTTTTTTCTTTATGCCATTTTTTGGTTAGAAGCCAGAAATTAATTTTTAAAAATCAACAAAATAAAATTTATATTAGAAAGTGAATAGGGTTCTTCAGATAAACAGAATGATGGGATGAGGTATTACTAAGTCTCTGGTTAAGGAAAAGTCATTCTGCAATGGAGCATTAAGGCTAAGACATAAAAAGATAAGATCTCAGCTATATGAAAACTAAAGAAAAACATATCTCAAGAAAAGCGACCAACTATTACAAAGATCCTGGGACAGCAAAAGTCTGGAGCATTTTAAAAAGAAGTCAGTGTCATTGAAAAAATGTGGGAGAGTAGACAGTTAAGGGCGATATTGGTAGAATCGATCAGGGAGGCTTTGTAATTCAGTTAAAGTGGTCGGTTTTTATTCTTACTGCTTTGGGAAGACACTGAAACAATTTAAGCAATGAAACTCCATAAATAATTTTGTCTCGAATAACTGGATACATGAAGAATGAATCGTAAAGGCCTTATTAGAAGCACAGTGCATATTATAAGTAACTTAGGAGACAGTTAGTGGTTACGTGGATGGCTGTCGTGGAGATGAAATATGTGCAAGTTTGGTATATATACGTCTTCAAGAAAGAAAGTGAAGAATTTGATGATGCATGAGATAAGGGTTTGGGAAAGGGAAGGACTGGGAATATGCCCATGATTTTTATGTTGGGCAGATGTGATAGGTAAACAGAATCAGGAAAAGCTGCAGAGGCTGAGATCACTGAGGAGGATAGGAATCCATCATTTTGTTTGTGTCCATGTTAACATTAATATGTTTTTGATTTTCAAGTGAAGATGTCAAGGAAATTTGTGATCTGTGGAGATGATGGAGCTAAAAATCATAGATTTAGGAATCAGTAGTATGTAGAATATTTACAGACATGGGGAAATGTGATCAGAGAGGTAAAGTTGGAGAAGCAAAGGCAGATTTTTGTTTTAAAAAGTATTATTGTTTAAAAATCATATTGGATTAACTATTGAATCAAGTGAAAATACTTGAAAGTACTCTAGTAGTTGTATAAAAGCTTTTTTATCTGTGTGTCTTAAGAACTTTTAAATATATTTGCTTAAATCTGCAATCACAATACAGCTAGTTCTTAAAGAGAGAGTTCCTACCATATTCTCAACTTCTATTTCTTCAATCTTTCAAGCTACATTTTCTATTACAGCCTGTCTCTTATATTGAGTGACCTTTTTCTGTAACAAACTGGTCTGAAATACTAACATGGTATAATGTCAAAGATCTTACACCATCTGTCTTTGTACGTACTTTGTATTAATCATTCACCCAAAAGGTTTTCATATATTCTTTAAAAGGCCATAGGCTTTTAGATCCATTATTATTGTTCCCAGCATCATTTCTATACAATAAATCATTAGACTATCTATTAAAAACACTATGGGAAACTTTAAATAAAACTGACCTATACAATTGAATCAGTGTTGAACATGGTTAAATGAGAATGTATTTATTACTAAAGGAAAATATTAGGGATTAGAATAAAATTAGTCAGAAATGGAAAGGAAATCAATTTAGGATTTCAGATAATACAGAGTATATGGAGGCAAATTATTTAGTGAGCCATCTGAAAACAGAAGACTGATTCTTAACAGCATCGAGAAGTTTCAGCTGCTTCTTACTAAAGTCCTTCGGCACAGTCATGTTGAAAAGGTGGGATTGGCTAATTGGACTTTTCTGCAGAACCAAGGCTAATCTCATTAGTGTTGGTTATACAGGTTACAGCACTTTACACTTCTCATTCCTTCCATCACTCAACATGTTTGTTCTGTTTTAGACAAGAAGCTCTTTATTATGCTTTTACGTCTCCAAAAAGGAGCATTTCATGTAAAAATGTTTTTTTATAATTATAGTCTTAGCAATGGAATATTTAACTCCATTCCACTTCTAATGATTCATGTACACAACCATCTAAAGCCATAGACTGATACTGAATTTAAAATACATTACAGAATATACAAGGCAAAAATTCAATGTGAATTAAAGTGCCACATTTAAAACATTTGTTTTCTAAAACTAAGTTTAAAGAAGAAAAAAATCACTTTTTGTATATCTCCTTCTGTCACATCAAAATATTGTCTAAAATGTTGTGAATGAAAAGATGCATGAAATTCATGCATCCTCCAAAATCTCTGTATTTTCTTAAAGTGAGTATGCAAAGAAAAATGTATATAGGATCTTCTGTTGCTCTGCTGCAGATTATGGAGACTTTAAAAAATGCTGGATTAGTCAAAGCATTAGGAGAAATTATCCAAGTAAATAAATTAGTCAATTATTAAAAAATCAGTGGAAAAGCAGCAAAAATATATAAGAACGTGGACAGCTGTGAATGACATTTTGGGGGTTGTGATACTAATTCTATACGTTTTAATGTAATCCTAGTTATAAAACAGGTAGAACAGATGTATGTGTGTGTATGCATGTGTGCTTGTGTTTGTTTATTAGAATATTGTGCATTAAGTGTGCTGTGTATGTGTGTAAATAATTGGATTTCGTAGTGTAAAGCAAGTGATCTAATTGTCAGCTTCATAAAAAAGTCAGTAATTACTGCCTAAATAGTTTTTAAGGGATTTAAAGGAAATAAAAGAACAGGGGTGTGTTACTTTTAAATGTTTGCCTAAATACCATGTATGTTATTTAAAAATATGTTGTTAAACTGGAGCACCTGGATTGTTGAGTTGGTTGAGCATCTGACTCCTTGATTTTGGCTCAGGGACATGCGATCAAGCTCAATTCTGAGTGTGGAAGCTGCTTAAGATTCACTCTCTTTCTCTCCCTCTCTCTCTAACTCTCTCCCTTCCTATCCTCTCTCCCCTGCTTGTGTGGACTGTCTCTCAAATATATACATAATAAATATATAACATATGTATGCTATATGTATTATTAACTATATATATATATGTGTGTGTATATATAGTTAAGCACTGGAAGAAAAAGCTAAAAAGGGCTGAAAGTCTCTCCTGTAGGAGGTAGGAAGGGGTAGAAGTGTATGGGGAAGAGGACTGCTGTTCTGTTTGCTTTAGGTTTTGGCCGAAGTTCGTCTAAGCCACTTCATTTACATTGTTTCACAACTTTATGGTCTATATATGTCTGGAGCCTTTGAAGACTTGTTTTTTGCCAAGTAACCATTACAACAACCTCTGTTTTGGCTCAACCAAGCTTAGCCCAAGTAGCTAGCACAACCCAGTGTCACTTTACCTTATGTCCACAGCAAGAGTTTCTCACCTCCGCCTAAATTTTTATCCTGTGACCTCCAGACATGCAAACCCATGGGTCGTGCGTGTCCCCATCACGTGTCCCACTCTAAAGAGACATGAAAGCAGTTTGGCCCAATGAGAGATAGAGGCAAGCAGATGCATGCTTATTCTCCCACCCCGGGCCTGGGTTATTGACAGACAAAGTAAGATACTGTTTCTCAGAAAAATGGTTTCACTTGGTACAGACTTAGTGGTAACTACCCTGGTAACACTGGGTTTTATTTTCTCTCTGACATTCCCTGTCTTGCTCACTTTTTACCCCCTCTGATTGGATTTTACTTCCTTATAAAGTAGTACCGTATGCGTGTTTGCCTCAAGGTCTCCTTTCTGAAGTGCCCACACAAAAAAGGGCTGATCCCAGGAATAAACTGGTGATAAAACATGGCATGGCCTCACTTCACAGGTGTTAAGGGTTTCACATTTGATTAATTGGGATGAGGTATAAGTGGATGGATATATGGGGCCTGTGGCTCCTGAATAGTATGAGGGCAACGATAATGATAATGACAGAAGAGTGGATGGGCTTCTGTTAATGACATTGGAAGGCCTGCAGAAGGAAAATTACAGGCTCAGGGCAGCCAACTGGAAATTGAAGGTGTGCTGTAAAACTGTAAAAGCAAAGAGCTTCTGTGGCAGCTTTGGGTAGACTCTCATCTCTTCCTGGCTTAGGACAGCTTTTAAGCTTTTATTGAAAATTAAGTCACAGACCTAATTGTAAAAGTAGCATAGCTGACAAAATTAATAGCCAGCCTTGACAGTGTTCCTATATTCTAGTAAGGCTCTGATACGTAAATATTGGGGACTTTCAACCTGGCAAAGAGATTCAGGAAATTGAACCTGAGAATATTTGAATTATTATATTCCTCTGAACCCTATGGGCCAAAATAAACAGAACATCCTTTCCCATATCACATGTGAAAAATGTCCTCATGCCTAAACATGTACAGTGACCTCACAGGAAGCAAGTTCCCCACAGGGGATGGGCTTTCTCCTCAGTGTCTATCTGTATCAATTCTCATTGCCTGGAGGCCATTAATCAGGATCATTTCTTAGAAGAGCCTAGGAAGGACAGTGTGGTTCATCCATCAAAAAGAAATAGTTTATTTGACACAAAGAGTCTAGAATCTGGTAAATAACTCCTGCAAAAACTGAGGGAACACTTTGTAAATAGACTGAAAAAGAGTTTGAAATAGAGTAAGTGAAATACAGAGAATTTATTGATGTGGCCACACTGTAGCTCACAATTCTATGTGCTGAGAGGACAATTGGACCTGGTTCTCATAGTTTTCTTTAATGTCTACTTTAAAGTTGAGCATGATGATTAGTCTAGAATAAATAAGGTGAAAATGACAGTACCAACCTTATTGGAGTACTGACTACTTAATATTTTGGATTTTTCTCCTATTAATATTGGATTATTTTAATTATTAGAGGATATGTTTAATGACTTAGTAGGAATACCATATAGGAGTTGTTTAACTATTTTCTTAAATTACCCAATATGTCTGTATTTACAACAATATATGTTTCTATTAGTTCCAGGTGTACAATATACTAATTCAGACACTGCCATACAATACATGGTGTTCATCAAAACAAGTGCACTCCTTAACTTCATTACCTATTTAACCCATTCCCCCCCTACCCACCTCCAATCTGGCAAGCATCAGTTTGCTCTTTAGTGTTAAGTTTCTTGCTTTGCCCTTCTTTTTCCCTTTGTTTCTTTGTTTTGTTATTTAAATTCCATACACAAGTAAAGTTATATGGGATTTGTCTTTCTCTGACTTATTTCACTTAGCAAAATACTTTCTATCTCAACCCATGTGTTGCAAATAGCAAGATTTCAGTCTTTTTTTTTTTTTTCTGGATGGCTGAGTAGTTTTCCAGTGTGTACGTGTGTGTGTGTGTGTGTGTGTGGTGTGCATTTATGTCTTCTTATTCACCAGTTGATGAACACTTGGGCTGTTTCCATAATTTGGTAGAATTTCTTTGAATTAGTGTTTTTTTATTCTTTGAGTAATACTGCAGTTGCTGGATTGTAGGGTAGTCTAACAATAAATATTTTTGATAGTAATTACTGTTCAGTCCTGATAACATTGACTAAGGATAAGTTCAGTGTCAAGACCTATGCAAAAATAGAGTGCCCACTTGCATATTGATGTTTCACAGGAATCTATGACCATGGTAGGTAATATATAAGAAATTCATAGATCCAGTAGAAGAATATGGAAAGTAACATCTTGGGTATATAACTATTAACTAGTACTTTAACAATAATCATTTGGGCCAGATCATACAATTTTTACTCATCCTTTTTATTCTCTAGATATTTGCTTCCCTTTTCAGAAAACTCACACTTTAAGGAGACAGTATGTTTTTAAAAAATGAGAAGAAATGCAAGCATCTGTTATTATTTTTTTTTTTGAGAGAGAAAGTATATGTATGCATGCGTGCAGGTGCACATGCAAGTGGGGAACGGGCAGAAGGAGAGAGAGAATCTCAAGGATGGAGGCCAACATGGGGCTCAGTCCCAGGACCAACCATGAGATCATGACCTGAGCTGAAGTCAAGAGTCAAATGCTTAACCTACTGAGCCACCCAAGCACCTGTTACCATTTTCAGCATTTACTCTCTACTTGATAAAAAGTTAACAGTGAAAATATATACAATTGGCTTATAAGAATATGTGGGATTATTTGAATTAACTTTTCACTTACCTACACTTAACCATGACATTTGCTCCACTCGTATACTACTCAGATAATATCTTTCAGTGTGTGCATTTAACCTCACTAAGTATGCGTGTGTGTAAAAAGAGAAAGAGAATTTTCTTCTGATTTAGAATAATAAAATACCAAAGTAAATTATATATTTTAAAAAGTAGGAGAAAATTGGCCAGAAATATACAGACACACACACACATTTTCTAAAGTGTGATTTGTTTAAGATGACTTAAAGAATATGAAGAATTTGAATATTACTTGAAATACTAAGAACAAATTCATTTATTTTAAAAAGTTAAATAAAATATTTTACCCTAAATGGATGATAGGTACAGATGTAGATCTGTTAAATTGTATAGCACTAGTTTATAAACACATGTTGGAACAAGCTATTGACCCAACAATGCTTTATGTTTTATAATAGTAATAATATTTCCCGTAATTTAATGAAAATCTTATGTAAGTAGAAATAATCCTTGGAAAACTAATCATTTATATATTTGTATTCAAATCCAAATGTTCATTTTATAATTCTATTTAAGCCATGCTTTTAGTTGAATTTTTAAAAAGTCCATGAGATATTTTTAATAGTAAAACTAGGACTCTCCCAATAAAATCCAAAGAAATACTCTTAATTTGTATAATCTCCATGAACAGCTCATTTCAGTTGCAATAAATATACCAGCAGTAGTTGTGTGTTTTTATTTTGGTGAAAGTCTCCACCCAGAATATTTGGTTTTATAGGTATAAGTACTTTCTTTTATTTATTTTTTTTTGAGATACAGAGAGAGAAAGCACGAGCAGGGGAGGACCAGAGAGAGGGGGAGACACAGAATCTGAAGACAGGCTCCAGACTCTGAGCTAGCTGTCAGCACAGAGTCTAACGCGGGGCTCGAACCCAGGAACCGTGAGATCATGACCTGAGATGAAGTCGGACACTTAACCGACTGAGCCACCAGGTGCCCCAGGAATAAGTACTTTCTTGAGAACTCCAAAAGGCTTCACAAATATTATTTCATTAATCCCCCAACACTCAAGTGGCAGGTATGTGGCAAGAGTTATCATCCCACTTCGTTATACAAATGAGCCAAAGATGGGCTCTGTGTAGTTTGTTTCATTTTTTACTGCAGGCTGAAACCTGTTAGTCTGAAAGCCCACCAGCACCAGACTCAAACTTTCATACATCTAATTATTTCAAAAATAGCCTTGAAAAGCATATTTTTAGCCATTTAGAGCCTGCCTACTTTGCATACCTGGAAACTTCGCCCTGCATGTGCTGTTCGTTGTTAAAGTAGGAACCTTGGAGTTCTAAGGCCCCAGACTTCAATGTCTAGTTGTAGCTCCCTGACGCAGACACTCTCTGCCATGCTCCAGAGCAACATCACTTACACATATAAGGGCTTTCTGTTATCCTCATCCTTGGGAGTTCCACTACTCATCCCCACTTCTGGATGGTGGTCCCCTCACCTAGGTCTCTGAGTGGTCTCATGGTCTCAGGGACTCCCTCCTTACACAATCCTGTCCAAGCATTCTCCAGTGAACCTTATCGTGAGTTACTGCCTCTTGTGGTCCTACCTTTTTCCTTGATCAACTCCCAAGTCCCTTGAACCACCTCTAGATGGAAATCAGGCATGGGCTTCAGGTGGTTGTATAGTGAACTGATAGCAGACAGTGAGTAACTTAGCCCTGAAACCGTATCCAGGCATATTTGTCTTTTTAGGTTATTATTTTTCCCTAATCTGCTTTATGCAGATACATAACATCCCTGGAATATGCTCATCTTAGCATGTCCTTTCACTGTTTCTACAGAAGTTTAATGGGTGGATACAGGATATAACAAAGCACAAAAGACAATTTTTGGCACTGAGATTTAGTTAATGTTTATAATGGTGCATTTTTAAGAAGCAATAAAATTAAGGTATGAGTTTGAATGTCATATCAGAATAACCAAAGTGGTTATGGTAACATATGTATATTTTCTGTATTTTTCCAGGTCACTAAAACTGTATCTATAAAGAATAATTAGTAACATGAGGAAACTGGCATGGTGATTTTGCATATTTTTCTATTTGTGGGCTAGTTTTAAGTATGGGAATGTCTCTGAATAATAAAAACATAATTTGAGAGAAGTGATTCTGGTTTGAGGAATAAAAGACAAATTTTAGAGAAAAGGACACAGAATACAGGATACGCTATAAACATTCTCAAGTCTGTAAATCATATTGTAGAAGCAGAGGTTCAATCTTTATACCTTGATATAATCTTCTTGGTATAATCTTTATATGTTGATACAATCCTTATATCATTGAAATTTTGGGATCAAATATAAATTCTTGGCTCATTGAGTCCACAAATTTCACACCAAAATGAAAATAGAGAAGAAAAAAATAAAGCCGCTGGAGGGAAGTGAAACCTCTGGCACTACAGCTACAATAAACATCAAACCCAGCCCAGCCTGGCTAGATTAACACAAACCTCACACTAAAGATCTATTTATCTCAGTTCCTATTATGTCATATATTATAATGCCTTCCTTTCAATAACAACTACTACGAAGTACAAGGCATACTACAGAAGAAAAAAATACTGAAGTCTGAAAAGATAAAACATGCATCAGAACCAAACTTGGAAATGACACAGAGTTTGGAATTATTAGTTAGGGGATTTAAAATAACCTTGATGAATACACTAAGAGCCTTAACAGAAAGAATGAACAACATTCAGGAACCAATGTGTTATATAAGAAGTGGAAACTGTAAGAAAGAATTAAAAGGAAATATTAGAAATCAACAACCGTATTATAGAAATACTAGGGTGCCTGGGTGGCTCAGTAGGTTAAGCATCTGACTCTTGATTTTGGCGCAGGTCATGACCTCACAGTTTCTGAGTTGGAGCCCTATGTTGGACTCTGCTGACAGTGCAGGCCCTGCTTGGGGTTCTCTGTCTTCCTCTCTCTTTGCCCCTCCCCGACACATTCTTTCTCTCTTCCTCTCTCTGTCTCTTAAAAATAAACATTTAAAAAGAAAACAGAAATGCAGAATACCTTTGATATACTCACCAGTAGGATGAATGTGGCTAAAGAAAGAATAATTGTGCTTTAAAAGTAGGTCAGTAGAAATCTTCCCAAACCGATATACAAAGAGAAAAATTAATGAATAACAGAAAAGAACAAGAACTGTGGGGTATTTAAAAAAATGTAACAAATGCAGAAAAAAAAAGAACAGAAAAGATATTTGACATAATAACAGCTGCTGATTTTCAAAAGTTAATGACAGAAACCAAATCACTGATCCAGGAAGCTCTGAGAACAACAAACAGAATAAATACTAATAAAACTCAACCAACTAATCAAATAACAACAAACTATACTTAGGCATATCACATTAAAACTGCAGGAAACCAAAAACAAAGAGAAAAATCTTGAAAGAAGCCAAAGGATAAATAATACATTTCTTATAGAGAAACAAAGATAAAATTATGAGAGATTTTTTATTAGAAACCATGCAAAAAAGAGGAGAATGGATTGAAACATTTACACTGTTCAAAAACCAAAAAGAAAAACAAAGCCCACCAACTAAGAATTCTATATCTAGCAAAATTATTATTCAAATGCAAGGTAGAAAAATGACTTTCTTAGCCAAACAGAAATAGAAGGAATTAAGAAACATTAGACGTTTATTTAGTTAGTTAGTTAGTTAGTTTTAATTTATTTTTTTAGAGAGGCAGAACACTATACAGGTTAATAATACAGATCTATCTAAAGAAAGGTAGAATGTCACAGAAGGGATAATAAAGATTAAAGTAAGGTTTAATAGATAACTACAATGTAATAAAGGTGAGGAAGGAGTTGGGAATACTGTATTATAAAGTAACTGCACTACTCATGAATTTGGAATTGAGCTTATTTGAAAGTGGACCTAGGTTAATTTTAAACAGATCTTGCAAATGGTAAAGCAATTTGTAAAAAGAATTAAAAATAAAGGATACTTGATATATTCTGGTTGATAAAGTTACTTTCCATAGGATTATAGTTTAAAAATTCTAATATGGTCATAAATGTGTTCTGAAGTTTAAATATTAAATAGATCATGGTGACTGGTAGAGCCAAGTTTCTCACTTTTGGAATGGGAATTTACAGTAGAGGAAGTAACAGTGGTCCATCTAGTAATGTGAATAGAAGACAAGCTGATGATAACAGTTAGGATTTATGTTTCGTTTAATAAAATACAGATGGTTATATAAAGAATACTTAGAGATCTGTGTGTATATCCAGAGGTTACATATATCTTTTCTCCATCATGTATCTTTTCTCCGTCAGTTAAGAGATCCTAAACGAAATTACTTCTCAGTTGCAAAGAGCACACCTTGCACCCAAATGTTAATTTCTGAAACCATTCTCCAATAAAATGAAGTAGAACTCCTTGGAGAAATGGCTTATTCTAGGACTGGGACAGGAAATATAAAATGTGGACCTGGAATATCTTTCAGTACCAGAAAAATAAAGAAGTGCTCAAAAAAAGAAAACGAACAAAAACCTTCCACACTGATGAGGGACCCAAGAGGTCCCAGTAGCCAAATTGGGAACAGTTTGAGCAAAAAATAAGTAAGGTAATATTGGATTATAATCTAAATCATACAAGAAATATACGTGAGTCTATACTGATACACATAAGTGATAAAATAATTTAATAAATGGAAAAGAAAAGACAAATCACACATGCAGAATTCTAAACCGTTTACGTAGAAACTCACTCTTAGGGAGAACAGAATTCTCTGTATAAGTGTGGGCTATGCATAATGATTTCCTTTCAAAGAGTCAGTATGGCAATGGAGGGGAAAGAAAACAGTAACTCTCAAGTGGGAAACTTGACAAACTATCAAACCTTCATTTAGTTAACAAACCTTCATCTAGATTAAGGTGTGTATCAACAATCATAAAACTTGATAGTATGTGCTCTTCATATGATGTGATAAAAATAGCGCTGTACAATTATGATCTTCCTCCCAAAACCCATACCCCCAATATATTCCTGAAAAAAATTTCAGACTAATTTTAATAGAAGGATATCCTACAATATGCCTCAAAACAATATTCCTACAGTATTCCCCAAAACAATAATCTCTGAAAAGTGAACAAAATCATGGCAAGTCTGAGTAACTAGCACATCCAAGAGAGTGATATGACAAACTAAATGTAATGTTAGAGAAATTCAGGAACAAAAATAAGATACTAGGTAAAAACTAAGGAAATCTGATAAAGCCAGATTTATTAACTGGACTAACTTCAGTTAATAATAATTTGCTAATATTATAAGGACGCAGGTCTGAATTTGGCTTCTCAGAATCATTAGACAATAGAAGGGCACAGGTTGCCCAAGGAAGGAGGGGCCACCCTTGTAACACCCAATCAGGGAAGACCAGCTAACATCTTTAACATTTCTAAGGGCGAACCTAAAGATGGAGGCTATAAGATAATCACCTATTGCTTAAGACTAGTCACTCCTAGGCCCCACTCTGTGATTGGTCAATACTCTAAATGTTGTGATTGGCTCCCACTAAAAGTATTGATGTATGGTTAAAGTTACTGCCAGTATTGATAGGGGATAGGGATTGGATCACTGTGCCTGTGTCGCCATTTCCTGTAACGCTCCCTTCCCAAAAAAGCCCCAACCCTGCCATGTTAGGGGCTCTCAGCATGAATCCACTGCGCCGGTAACGTCTGTGAGCCTGAGCTTAGGCTCGGCCAGCCTAAACTCGTAATAAAGCCCTTTGCTTTTGCATGAGTGACTCGGTCTCTCTGGCAGTCTCTGGTTTTTGGGGGCGATATTGGAAACTTGGACATAACAATATCAGTCATCTAACTATGATAAATATATTCTAATGTAAGATGTTAAAAATAGGAAAAACTGCAAGGGGTGGGGAGGTATATAAGAACTCTACTAACTTCTCATTTCTTTAATTCTAAAGTCATTCTAAGAATAATGTAGAAAATGGATATATACACTAAAGTTGTAAGTAGGAAATTTGTGCATGTTTGTATAAGGATTCTTCAGAGAAACAGAGTTAATAGGATATATATAAATATATATATATATATATATATATATATATATATATATATAGAGAGAGAGAGAGAGAGAGAGAGAGAAAGAGACAGAGAGAGAGAGGGAGATTGACTGAGTTATAGGAATTGGATCATGTTGTTAAAGATCTGACATCATGTGCAAACTAGAGACCAGGAAAGATGGTGGTATAATTCAAAAGTCTGAGTTTGAAGGCCTAGGAGTGTGGATGTGGAGGACAGAGGGAAATGGGTATCTTAGTTCAAGCAGACAGAACCAATTTACACTTTCTCTGCTTTTTTTGTTCTATATAGCACCTCAGGGGATTCTCACTTGCATTAGAAAGAGCAATCTTACTTGCTCAGTCTACAGATTAAAATGCTAATCTCTTCCAGAAACACTCTCACAGACAGAAGTAATGTTTTACCAGTAATCTGGGCATCTTTTATTCCAATCAAGTTGACATATAAAATTAACCACTACAATTGTGGTCAAGAAAGAAAGATGATAATAAAAACAATAGAATATTTTAATAGAAAAAAATTGTTACACTAATTAAGGGTTGAAAGTAGACATTATAGATTTTTTTATTCTTATATTTGTAGTACTACTGTCATCTTCCATTTTCAACCAAAATTATAAACAAAATTATATCTGATAAAATAATGTACTTATCTAATGGAATGCAGTAATAAGCGATTATGAATAGTAGACAGTTAGATACTTTTTCAGAGCCAAGCTTATTAAGCAATATTGGAATCAATAGGAATGAAACTTTCATGTTTTCTATAAAAGTAATACACTTGGACAAAGATTTTTGACACCCATGACATGAATTACCCATAACTAACCATGTCTCCAATTCACTGTGTACTTGTAAATGCACTCAAATATATTGAAAGAGAATTCCAATTTCAACCCACTGTTTTGAGGAATGCAGATAATTTTCCTGTGCAATTATTTCATGAACAATTATAAGTTCAGTTCAACACAATGAACTTGCCTCTTTAAAAAAGACTTAACTGTAAATTGGTCCCTTAGATCTCCACTTAATTATTAGCAGACTTTTAAAATAACTATATTTTTCTTCGTGCATAAATGAGTGAAAATACCTGACTTTTTTTCAAATGCCCAGAGGTATTTTTTAAAGTAGAGAATAGGCTTTGCTAGAGACCATGACCCCACTGGGAGGCTGTTCAAGGATATTCAAAATAGATAAAATTATGATTGTGTTCGGTAGATATAGTTTTAGTTATTTCAAAACTGTTATTTCTTTCACATAACAGTAGGAAAAGAGATATGAAAGTGGTTGGTTATGAACCTGATTTCCATGACTGCTCTCGCTATTATTTTTTATAAAGGGAAAGAAGCCAGTGGCTCATAATTAAAGAGATATTTTTTAATTCTGTATTTCTCTTCTAATACATTTTACATAGTGAAATAAAATTCATGTATTAAAGACTGAAGAGAAACCAAAATACTAATGTTATTTCTGTGAAAATATGTTGTCTCGGTATCCTATGAAGAGCCAAACATGTATTTGAATTTCTTTCATTTTGTGGGGTGAGGAGCCTTAATCCAAAGGGGTTTGGGAAGGGAGGGAGTGTTTGAAGAATTTGGAGTTGTGAATTATTCCTACCTGGGACAGTGGGACTCATCTGAATTGCAGTAATTAGGACAATTAGTGCTTCTGAATACAAGTTTACATGGTAGAAACGACATACTACACTTGAGAAGGAAAGTTCCAAAGAACTGTATAAGTCTTGAGTCTGAGTCATTTCTCAGGGCTAACCTCTTTATGCTTGAGAGGCAGGTCTGTTTCAACCTTGACTGAAGGGCAAGTTCTTAAAAGCTCCTAAAGGATCAGGACAGAACCTATGGACATTTAGAATTGCCCTACTAATCCAACGTGTCTTATTCTCTGCCCAGGATCTTTGGAATCATGAGAAATGTGTATGCTGAATCCTTAGGCTTGAAATAATTAAAATTTGAATGTAATCTTTTCAGATAAGACCAGCCATATTGCATGCTCTGATGAAATATCCCTTCCTCTGTAACTGACTGTTTAGGCACTTTTCTATGGGAACAAGTAATTAACATTATGGCAAAAGTTTATTAATTAAATGTTTAAAGTAACAAAAAATTTAGAACTGATATTTTATAGTTTATAATATATTTTATGTGCTGCTCATATTATAGTCTGATATTACAGTTTATTTGATCAAGAAAGATAAGTATAATTCTAGTTGGTTAAAGTAATGAAGACTAACTTAATGTGGATTTTTTAATATTTATGCCCTGTGCTACTTCAGCTCAGGTAATGATCTCATAGTTTTGTGAGTTTGAGCCCCATGACTGACTCTGTACTAACAGCTCAGAGCCTGGACCCTGCTTAGGCTATTCTCTCTCACTCTCTTGCACTCTCTCTTTCTCTCTCAAAAATAAATAAAACATTAAAAAATTTAAAAAAGAAATATTCTTACTGCTGACAAAGGTAAATACTGAGCTACATATTAATTGATAATTTGTATTTCTTCTTTTGTGAATTCTGCCCATTTCTATATTGAGGTCAGCATACATATTCTGCCTGAATGGTTTATTCTGCTTCTGGGTTTTAGGATGAATGATAGAAGTTTTCAAAAACATATGTAAGTTCTGACACAGCTTAATGTAAAAGTGAACAAAATTTATGGCTTTGTATATAGGATACCAATTTCCTTTGCTAAATATATTTATCTGGGAAATAAATATAATTAACAGATAAATATACATATAATTTGCTAAGTATAAATATTTACTGCATCTAGACTTTGTTGTATGAGAGCCCAATATAGAGAATCTTTATGAGTAGCACAGGTGTAGAATTGTCAAGCCTACACTGTTCCATCCAGATCTCAACTGTTCACTGGTAATGGCTCACAACAACCATGTATTTTCAGAGAATTACCCTTGACTGATAGGAGCCATCTCACTAGGAAACTTAAAACATCACCCCTTTTCTAGAGACTGCCTTTAGTCCATGATTTAAAAAAAGAAAATTTAAGAATTTAAATTAATGAATTAAAATTTAAGAATTTATAATTAAAGAATTAAAATTTCCACCCTCTGACCCAAAAGAGGGACAATCTTATGGGATAATGAATAGTCCAGAGTCATTCCCTGATAGTCTGATCCCTGTAGATCAGAATATCTTTGTTCTTCTTTGACCCTTCCCTATCCTGTCTTGTCTTAAAGAGCACTTCCGCCACAATTCAAGCACCCCTTGACCTGTCTCAGGCTCTGCTTCCAGTGAACTTGTTCTAAGAGTCCAGCTCACTGTATATTTCTGAAAAAAATAAATAACAACAAAAAACTTACAGGCACTTAGACTATTAATTGTATTAAAAGGGTTTTATTATTTTTTATTTTTAAATTAATTTTAAACATTTTTTATTATTGAGTAACAGAGAGAGACAGAGCATGAGCAGGGGAGGGTCAGAGAGAGGGGGAGACAGAATCTGAAGCAGGCTCCAGGCTCTGAGCTGTCAGCACAGAGCTGGATGTGGGGCTCGAACCCAAGAACTGTGAGATCATGACCTGAGCTGAAGTCAGACGATTAACTGACAGAGCCGCCCAGGTGCCCCAGTTTTCTTTTTTTAATAGTAAACTCATGATTCTCATACTCATATAACATTGAAACTGTTAGAGATGTTATTAACTCATAAGGGAACCACACTGATGATGTAAATGATTCAAAAAGGAATCCAAAGAAGAGACACATTTATAAATCAGGAATGTTGTAAATGTAGGAAGGCAATTTTTTTTTTCTTTAGAGGGTAAGAAGTTTGTTAATTGAAAATCTGCATGTCGTAACAGAATTTGAATGTCATAGAAATAATTTTGCTTGGCTGTCTGTTGCCACTATAGAGTTAGTTATAAAATAGATCAAAGGCAATGGAAGACTAGAATCAGATACACAGCCTGGAAGAATGTTCTCTAGACATCGAACAGCTTTCAATGTATAAACAATGAATCACATATTTTTATAATAGCAAATATTCAGTGATTGAGCTCACATTTATACATTTGTTTATTCAGGCTTCATAGCTAGTATTCTTAATGCTCTTTTTTCTGTTCTTCCATTTTCTTTTTTATATTGTGGGGAGGAGTAGGAAAAGCTTATCATCTGACTAGACATCTCTCTGAGTAAAATTGTACTGGGGAAAGTTGGTTTATATATATGTATATACAGTAAATAGAGTATAGACATCATTTGCATAAAGGTTAAGTGATTTTACGGAGTTTCTTTTTTTTCAACTGTGAGTTTCTTGATGAATAGTTTCATACAGTTACCTCAGACTTGTATAGTAATCAGAATACAATGTTATCAATATTTATTAAAATGAATTGAATTTGAAAAATGATCAGGGCATTCAGTGAAACAGTGGGTGCGATACAATTATTTTACCTTCTCCAGTTTCACCTTTGCCATTTTGAAAGCACTCATGATGTTTAGTGAGTTTATCTAATAAGAAGCTTCTCTCTTTCAATGTGCTATAAATGCCTCCATGGCAGGAGCTTGATTTATTTATCACAGTAGCTCCAATGACTAGTACTGAGTCTGTACAAGAGTTTCTATATATATGCTTTATATATATGTAATATATACATATACTTTATATATATATATATACATAATTTTTAAACTGTAAATAAAGAACAATTTAAGATATTTGAAACTTTGCCTATTTGGCAGTTCTACCTAAGAGTGGATGTGCTTAGATTTAAACTATACACTAAATGTTAATAACTGCCCTTTTGTACTCTTGCCCTTTTGTACTTAGAGATGCATTTTTAATGTGATCTCCCTTTGTCTTTCCTCTCTCTCGGTCTCTCTCTCTCTCTTTCTCTCTCTCTCTCTCACACACACACACACACACACACACACACACACACACACAGAAAAATACACATTTAGTACTATTGATAGCTATCCTAGATACTTCACATAATAGTCAAAACTGAGGTGGGCACCTGGGTGGCTCAGTCAGTTAAGCTTCTGACTTCGAGTTTGATCTCACAGTTCATGAGTTAGAGCAGGCTCTGTGCTGACAGTTCTGACCCTGGAGCCTGATTCAGATTCTGTATCTCCCTTTCTCTCGGCACTCCCCTTCCTGCACTCTGTCTCTCTCTTTAAAATTAATAAACATAAAAAAAATTTTAAAAGATAAAATTTTCACATTGTTCCGAAGATAAGTCAATAATATTTATGTCACAGCCTACAAAGAGTTTCCTTTTTGGGGGAGGGTGCTACACATGTAAATCTGGAAGTACTTTATGTTTATTCCAAAGTGAAACCAAGTTTTATAATGCATAAAAGATAAAATAAGTTACATATTGCATTTGTGGAAATGTAATGATAAATGTGACAAGCACTATTAATTACCCTCATGCAAATATTTGCTCAATTTGATTTTATGTAACACCGGTAAATTAAATTAAACAAATGCAAATATTTAGGGAATTTTGACACCAATTCATGAGCTTCAGCTAAAAATTATCATCTTTTAAGTTTTCAGCCATCACAAAAACTGAATGAACTACTCAACCCTGTATATCTAGTTATATCCATCTCTTCCCAGTGATGTTTATGTGTCACAGAATATTGTGGTTATTTTAAATGATTATATTTTGTTAAGATGTAATTTTCATACAGCATACTTAAAACTTTCCTAGTGTGAAGTTTTGTGAGTATTGATAAATGCATACATTTCTGTAACCACTATAACAATCAAAATAAAGGAAAATCAATCAACCCAACAAATTCCACTGTGCGCCTTTATAGTTAGTTATCCTCATGAATGTCATTGAGAATATAAGGGGTTTGGAACCATTATATTTTTCCTCTTCCATTCACCCAGAGGCTGGTATTAAAACTGTGCTTGGTTTCACTGGGTCAACTGGGTGGGGTAGGATTGCAGTTACCTTAGTTAACTGAGCATTTTTTTCTGCAGTAACAGTAATTGAAATGTGGCAACATCATTTTGAAATGATCAGATTTCTTTTTAACTTCCAATTACAGAGATCTGAGCAACTGTGAACTGAAAATGTGTAAGCTACATGATATAGCAAAAATTAATGCATTTTAATATTTTGATGACCTGGACATTTCATATACTAATCATATAAAATGTTTTTTGGTTGTATCTAAACTTATTTTAAACCACAAAAAAAATCTTATTTCAAATGTAATGCTTCATGATTAAGTTTATAGACTTCCAGATAGTAATAGGAGTAATCAATGAGGAAATTAACAATAATAATTTATTGTTTTCTAAGTTTTCTTTGTATATAGAATGTTATTTTGCTATATGGTTAGATGAAGCACTGCATTGTTATTGTTATAATAAAGGAGATGATTATGAGGTTATGTAAGTGAAAGAACCTTACTCAATATTTCAAGAATTTGGAGTAAATAATTTTAAGAATGCAAAAGTGTATCTACATACATGACAGCATATCAACTCTACTATATTTAGAGAAGTAATATTTTCTTTGTAAGAACTTTTTGTGATTAGCAAATGGAAAATGCTTTCTACTCCTACAATTTTAAGTAAATTTATAATTTTGAATATGCCTTTCACAATTAAAGTATAATTATATCATTTATATTTTTCAAATTTAAATATTTCTGATTTGTTATTGTTACTATATTATTAAGCCTTGTATGTAACATTACTGTCACAAGGCCCTGATTATATAAATTAAAGCACTTGATATCATTGTTTCAGCAATAATTATTGAGTGACAAAACTCACTTTTTATCATGCGTATAAGGTGTTGCATTAGGCTCTTTGGAGATTATAAGCATGAAATTAACACAGGTCATCACTGTTTAGAATCCTACACTCAGGTAAAGGCAGTAAATTCTCTCTGGTGGAATTTAATGCCACATTCACTAACTCCTAAATATGAATTATTGATTATGAATTTCAAATAAATAGTTTCTTTACCTGGTTTTTCCCCAAAGCAGAGCTCAAGGCAAACAGTTCTATGTGAGTAGTGTATTTTGGAAGATAATGATGTGATACCAGAGAACAGAAATAAGAGACATAATAGGAAACAGGAAGGGGGAAAAGCCATGCAGATTCATTGAGAACCACCCTACCCAAACCACAGGATTTTCCCATCTATAAGATGGCTACCTTAGTGAGATAATACCACAGCCACAGGGGCAATTGCGCTAATTAGTAGTACATTTAAAAACTTTTTATTTAAAGCAGTGGAAAAATCTAATTCGTAACAAAAGATATCAAGAAAACTCCCCATTCATATCCATAGATAGATTTAAAAGTAGATCCAAATACAGATGTGAGTGTGATGTGCAGGTATTATAGACCAAAAAAGATAGTATTGGTTTCTTAAGAAAACAAATATTTCTTGAACATCCATTATGTATCTAAGCAACCTCAGAGTTCTAGAGCTCCCAGAAATTCCCTCCTTAGTTCGTATATTGATATTTATTTATATAGTAATAAAAAGTTTATTTTGTTTATATTCTGTCAAGTTATTAAAGCAGTAGAATCAGCATTGTGACTTTTACATTTAAGAGATGCTTGAATTTAATCTCATAATTGACAGATTTTTCTGGGACATGTCTGTAAATACCAATTTTCTTTTATTAAGCATTTATCTATTCTGTTATATATGTTACTCTATGATTCATTCCTGACAAGCAATGCTCTTGGATTAAACGTGTTTGCTTCTCATGTCACAGAGGAGATTTGACAGGTTATTTTGTTATTGGTGGTTTATATAGTATTACTTAATGTGGTTTCTACATTTTAACAATCCCTATTTTAAAAAGACAAGCTCCTTAACGATATCATAAAATATCTTTTGAACATTAAAGTTTCAGAGCTACATATATTTAAGTTTTATATGACTGTAATGCCACATGTTTTTAAATATTTGATTAAAATAATGAAATATAAACTTTCAGCATTTCACAACTGGTAAAAAGTGTCAATTCTTATGTTGCTTACATCAATATAAATATAAAGGTCCTGTATTTAAAAGAAGAAATATAATATACATTTTTGAGAAAATACTCCTCAATTGTTTCCAAATGAAGAGAATGATTTATTTAATTTTAAATTGTCTGGATAAGCTTCCACAAATATGTCCTACATAATTTGATTAGTAACACTACAATCATAGTTTACCGATTTTATGATTTCAGTAATTGAGTTTATCATAACTGTAAATCATAAGTACCATTTGTCAACACTCTCCTACATGCAGCTTAGATGTTCTAAAACCTGTCAAATATGCAACTTTATGAAAGCCTAACAAACTTTAAACATCTCAGTTTCTTTATTTGTAATATAATTGTTTTTGTCACCATTATGAGAGATAGTATATATAATTTGTCAGAATACCCTCTCATAATTTTGCAGTAAAGAACAACTACTTTGTTTATATGTTAGAAGCAGCTCTTTGCCGCATACTTTACTTTCATTACCACTGCTTCTTAAAACTCAAATGCTTTTCACTTTAGACTGTCTTAAAAGACCCAGTAATTTTTCCTCTTTTAATTTCGTATACCACTTTCACTTTAAAAAAATTATAGTCACTGCTAAAAAGCAATGTCTCACTCTAAATGTCTTTTAATGGTAAAACACCACAATGTACTGAATCAGTGGTACTAAATTCTATACAAGCTTTTTGGGTTGCGTATTTGATGAAAAGATTTTTGGCTTATATGTCTCTTTCAGATTTAATGCTGGAAACCATCTGGACTATTTGATTTAAGCTTAACTTTTTTGCTTCTAAGTTCTTAATATCTCTGGCTCTTGTTTGTGTGAAATATATCTCTTGACTTTTACCTGTAATCATGCTACTCAACAGATTGACCTTCTGAATTACTGTAAGTCCTTTACAAATTGCATCTCTTAATCTGCTTTCTTACACAAACATATCCTCCTTCATGGGGATTTGGCATAATATATTTATTATCTCAGGTTACTCAGTAACCCAAATATATTCTAATAAGGAATTCAAAATTGCAGGAATATTGTGTATATATGATTAGGACGAGGATAAAGAGGTGCAGGGGAAAAAAGGAGACATCACAGATAGCTATTCTCCAAATTATTCTTATAAAATTTAGCAACAAACTTGATTATGTGGAACATACTGGAATGTAAGACTACTTTGAATTAGGGAAATTCTTGGAATTATTGCTAAGATACAAAAATAGTTTTAGAAATAAAAGTAAATTTACTTCAGAGAAAATCTATCATTATTATTTTCTAAATAATTATATTGTCTAAAATTTTATGGTTCAAAATAAGAGAGATTCTTCTTGATACCACCTACATTAAAATATGTTTTTTAATTATTTATGTAAATTTTAAGATGAAATAATCACTTTCTAACAAACTTGAATGCCTAACAAATTGCTTTATACTGTTTCTTGAGAAAGATCAGACTAGAAAGACGTATCTAGGTAGGAGTAGCCAAATTGCAATTCTGTTTGATAACTCCAAGTCATAGTCTCTTTATTTAACATTTATAGATTCTGCCAAGAAATGAAATAGTTTTCATTTTTATTACTGTACTTAAACACAAAGTCTTCAGCAATAAAAGCTTATAAATGTTTAAAAGTATACTCTACGGCCCAGTGTCACTGCCCTTAATTTTCCATAAGTCTTCTTGAAGTTCTTTTAAAGACCTTGCTAAAGAAAAGTGAGCTTTTCCCCTCTTACAGTTCCAAGTATTTGATACTGAAAAACCTCAAATTTCCTCTGTTGAAGTCTTCTTTGTACATTAAAGCTTTAATTATGTAAAGTGGGAGACTGTATTTTAAAATAGTGTTAATTGGAATAAAGATTCACTCTTTCAACTCAAACTATTTAAACTTGAAAGTACTCTTAAATTATTGAAAGTTGTTGCTAAATAAATACGTGAACTTATTTTAATATTATTATTATTATTATTATTGATGGTATTTGAATAAATGTGTTAATGTTTCATTTGACATCAAGTAAAAATTATTTGTAACACAAGCAAAATGAAATGATAACATACATTGTTGATAGTGACTATTATATTAGTTTTAAATGATAATTTTAACTTATAACCATCAGTGAGATAATTTAAATATATAGTTTTATCATATGTACATATAAATGTCTTATTAATAATTGTAAAACTTGTTTAAAAATATTTACAAATAAGAATTCCACATTAGGTCATGACTGAATAGTATTTATAAACATAAACTTTCTGCTGAAAACAAAAATGAAAGCTAGAAAATACATAAAAATACTCTGAAAGAATATAAGATATATTTTTTAAAAAACAAACTGTGTGGGATCAACAGAAAAGGGAAGTGAAATGAGGTAGCGCTTTTGTTTTCTCTAAAGAAATTTTTAAATTTCCAGCAAGGGAAATAGAATCTAAGAAAGATACTCCCTTGGGTTTTCACTAGTCTCATCTGACACTGTAGACAGGTTGAAACGAAGAGTTACCAAGGCAGCTGGGTCTTAAAGAGAAAAAAAGCATGGTAGTCAACAATTCTCCATACATACAGCCTTCCTTAGTCATTTGTCAACTTGTAAGGTAGGCATTTATAGTCTGGTTCTGAAAGGTAGAGATTATAGTAAGGGAAGTGCCATAGTAAAATGCTAAGGGCTTTTTAGGAGAGTCCACAAGTTCTAAACTTTAGTAGTAAAGGCTATGTTCCAGGAGTAAAATCTGTATCCATGGACTAGGATGACACTCTAAATAAACTAGACACAAGTGAATGAAAGGCATTGTTTTAATTCTAAATAATAGAGGGAAATTAAGCCCTTTGAATGAAGAGTATGTCAACAAATGTCTGAATTTCTTTTAAAAAGTTGAAGAGCTTTCAGTAAAAAAATTCCACACATGCCAAAAAATAAAAGTAAAATAATATAGGAATGGAGTATAAACACACCCACCGATAGTTTTCAATCTTTTTTTTTTTCCATATTCCAAACTGGATACTTTCTACTTATTTCTCTTCCAATTTCAAGCATGAGAGGAAAAGGTTTTAAAATGTATTTTAAAAATGTATAATGAACCTATGGAAACTTTTAAAAAGATCTAATGATAACTTAATTAGAGAAAACTAAAATAAGAACAAGCAATTTTTGCTAAACTATAGATTATTATTTTTTACAATAGATGAAAAACCCAAACTGATGAATTGAAGAAAACATATGAACTGGAAATATGATAAATACTAAGAAAAGGAAACATCAGAATAGCACAGTAAAGCTTCTTTTTTTTTTTAATTGTTTTTATTTATTTTTTAGAGAGAGAGACAGAGCATGGGCAAGAGAGGGGCGGAGAGATGGAGACACAAAAGCTGACGCAAGCTCCAGGCTCTGAGCTGTCAGCACAGAGCTCAACACAGGGCTCAAACTCATGAACTGCAAGATCATGACCCAGTCTGAGGTCAGATGCTTAACCGACTGAGCCACCCCCACAGTAAAGCTTCTCAATGCCAACCCTGAGAGAAAATCTACAATCTTAAAGTGGCCAGGTGGATAAGATACATTCTCTTCAAGGAGTACAAAGAGGATGGACAGATGATCTTTCATCTTAGAGTATAAAAGTAAGGAGACAAATAACATTTAATGTATGGAGGGGAAAATAATCTAAAATTCTATACCATGAAAAATTATCCTTTGAAAATTAAGAGGAAGTAGATACTTCTAGACACAAAACAAACAAAATATCCTGAGATTATATAAATAAAAGTATTGCATTGGTGTTAAATTTTCGGATTTTGAACACTGTGCTATAACTATATTATGGTGGCATAGGGGATCAACCTATTTTTTAGGAAATACACACTGAATATTATGGAGTTAAGGGTATGATACAAGGAGGCTATTCTTAAGTGGTTCAAAAAACTATATGTACATTTTAAAAATGGTGAAAAACCTGAAAGGCATGTAATGGATGTTACCAATGTTCTAACAAATACATTACACCCTACCCTGGAGGGCACTTTCAGACTAAGTCTTCCTGAACCTTTATCCACAAAAGAATTTTCTAGCTACAGGATTGCGGCAGGTTTCAAGGGGAAGGTTGAAGAAAGGAAGTATCCCAGATATGACCCTTAACAAATGAGGAATGAAATGATGGACACACACATTTCCTATAGTGATGTACTGATCTGTAACATTTGACCATAAATTTAGTTGCTTAAAATGAGTTTATTATCTTACAGTTCTATGTCATAAGTGCAAAATGCATCTTGCTAGATTAATATTCCTTCTGGATGTTCTGTGACACAGTCCATTTCCTTGCCTTTTCCAGATTCTAGATCTGCCTGTATATCTTGGTTTGTGTCTCCTTTTATTCTTCATAGCCTGCCACAGCTGGTTGACACATTCTTACAATGCTTTCTTTGATTCAAATACTTCCACCTGTCAAATGCCCATTTAATGACCCCTGTGATTTCTTTGGGTCCACCTGGATAATCTAATCTCCTTATTTTAAGATCAGTTGATTTATACTTCTGTCTGTAACCCTAATTCACCCTTGTCAGATAACCTAAAATAGCTGCAGATTCTGGGAATTGTAACATGGACACTTGGAGGGAACGTTCTTTTGCCTACTTCATACCCCAATGTATTTGGCCTTAAGTGTGAAATTTTTAAGTGTGTTCACAGTACCCAGTGGGTTCATTTCTCTTTTCCCACAACAGGTAGCCATTCACTTGCACAGGATTTAGTACCTTTCCCTTTTCCTTCTTACTTTAGAGGCTTTCTTTAGAATCCTTTCCTTGGATCACTTTTCAGAAAACTGCTTGAACTCATCTCAGGCCTTGCTTTTGTTGGAAATCAAATTTGATATTTGATAAACTGCTTAACAAAATAGAATACCATGATATTCAGTTAACTGATTAAAATATACTTAACATTATTAATCAAAATGATATCAGTTAAAACCACAATAACATAATGCAATATACCGACTAGAATGGATTACAAGACACATACATAGGTTCTCACACTCATATACCCTGAAGACAACAATAGAAAGAAATTCTCATGATGGAAGATATATCTATTTGGAATATCAATATCTACTTGGAAAACATCTGGGTAATATCTTACTAATACTTCAGAAATTATACTCATTATATGTTCTTAGGAAATAAACACTAAAGTATCATATAAGATATCTAATCTCAAATGGTTCCGAAAAAAATTATTATGTTTAAAAAATAATCAGAAGACTTCACCATATATGTAGCAATTGTTTTTATTAACCCATGCATTATCTCTAGTTTATTCTGGAAGTCACATGAATGCATATTTGTAGCTAAGGCATATATTTATAGTAGATTTGTTCACAATATTATCACATTGGAAGCAATTGCAGTGTCCATCAAAAGCAAGATACAAATTATTGTCTACTTATAAATTAAAATATAAGAGCAATAATAAATTCCAAATTAAAATTACCATACCAACTAATATTTCCATTGCATTCCATTTTCATGTTGCTATCATAATTATAAATATCCAGACTCAGTATCTGTTTGCATGTCAAACTTAAAGATTAGATACTAGAATTGATGTAACTTCACTTTGAAAATCATATACTACCATATGAGTATCCCTGCAAATTGTTGCAGATGAATTTGTGTCATAAACATTGCTAATGAAGGAATAACACATTTAAAAATTAAACCTTTAATAGAACTGATGGAAAGGTGATGCTATTTGACGAGAAACCAAATACTGTTATGAAAATGTATGAAACAAAAATGGAAAAACAGTTAAGAATATTTAGTAGAGGAAAACATAAGGAATGTTACTCTTAATATATAGTACCTTATAAAATACAGAAATAATGCTTTAAAATGAAAATTTAAATAGTGAAAAATAATACGGTGAGACAAAATAAGTAGCTGCAGATTTTTGGATTATTGCCTTAAGAACATAGGAACAAGGCATCTGATGAATGTTTTACTACTTTATTTTTCATTAAGAAAACATACAGTGATCTAGATATGAGAACTAATATAATAAAAGTAAATAGAATAAAACATAAATTACCAAAAACAAGTATTTTTAATACTTTACCAGGCATTTTTTTACATTTGCTAAAGTATTTGTAATACTTTTATTCACTGTATCTTCAGCATTTTCCCAGCTCAATACATTTTTACCTATAATTTTTCTCTAAATAATGAAACCACCTAAAAATTCCCTCAACATACTTTTACAGAATCTACATGAATCATCTCTGTTTGGGAAAATTGGTGTGAGTTGCTTGTGAAAGTTTATCTTCCTAGTGCCTTGTTCATCATGAGTTTTTAATCTTAGTGAAGAATTCTACCATAAACCCAGTACTAACTCATGTTGAAACCTGGAAGGTGTACTTGACCCTTTCCCCTCCTTTAATGAGCAGAGGACTTGAATTTAATTGCCTTTCTTAACCCACAGTGGCATTCGTGTTTTGAAAAATGACTTCCATCTAAAATTACTACCACAACTTAATTGGGTGCCGTCCCGCTACCCTTCAATTGATGCTTCCCTGTGCCGCTAGAGAAATTCTTCCAAACACAGATCATGACCCTTTTTTGTTTGTTTGTTCAACACACTTTATTTTTTCTTTTTGATTTGGGGATAAAAATCAAAACCCTGAGATATGGAGTCCAAGTGTCTTTGTCCTTTTGGGCTGTGATAACAAATACTGCAGACTGGGTCTGAAGGCTGGAATTCTAAGATCAGGCTGCCAGCAAGGTCAGGTAAGAAACTTCTTGGCTCAGACTTCTTGCATCCTCACAGGGTAGGAGTGGTGAGGGTGCTCTCTCAGACTCTTTCCTAAGGGCACTAATCTCATTCTTGGAAGCTCTACCAGAATGACCTATGCACTTCCCATCACCTAGTACCATCATCATTGGAGGTTAGGATTTCATTATATTAGTTTTGGAGAACACAAACATTCAGGGCATAGCACTAAGCTTAATTAGGACCTGTAGATCTAAGGTTCTTGATGACCTCAGACACACTAACATTTCCTAAGCATCTCTTCCCTGGCTGGGGGACTTCATACATTTTATTCTATTAGACTGAAACTTTTCTTTCTGATCTCAGATGAGTATCACATCTACTGAAAAAATCCTCTGAATTTAGGTAGCTTTAGTTAGGTGATCCAATTGCATTTAATAGATATTGAGTGATTGTGTTTTCTTTGCTAGATTGTCAGTCCAGTGAAGATAGACTGCACATGAATGTATCTAAAAGCATATCAGACGGGCACATAAACACCCAATAAATCTCCCATTATTCAAACACTTTTAAAGGATGTTATAGGTAGTTTTATTTTTGACCCTTATAAATGACATTATTACCAGTGTTCTATATGCATATCTGATGAATTATTTACTATTTTCTAGAACATAGTAATGACCAAAAAAATTGATGTTTGATATTTTTGAGGTAGCAAGCTCAGAGTGTGCTTAAATTATCATAGGAGTCATACCAAAATATATATGGAGCATGAGGGTAGACCCTAAAAATTATAACACTAATAGTGATATTACATTTTATATCATTAGTGTCTCAAATTCCAGCAGGTTGTCAAAAGGAGATTGAGTACCTTTATGTTATAATAGAAGAGGGGATGGCAATTATATGTGGAAGAGAGAGCAGAGGGCTTGTATTAGGAGACTGTGATTTATCCTACTTTCAATATGTATATTAGCAAAGTAATGATGTGCAGGTCACCTAACCTTTCCTACACGGGTCTCAGTTTCCACCTCTAGTAATTAGGAAGTTGCATTAAATGAACTATGAAATTCAGTATCTATGGTAAAAGTTCTCAAAAGAGTAGAATAAGATTCAAATGAATATTTAAGTAAGAATATTGAGTGTCTAGTTGTAAGTGCAGGTGATTTGGGCAATTTCTTTACCTTTCTATTACTGAAGTTAAATGTCAGTTTAATTTTCCTAGTCACATGGTGCAGTAAATGTATAGTATACAACATAGTATGTACATATATATGCATATACACACAACTTTAAGAATAGCAGCACATTAGAGTTCAACTTGTGGGTTTTTTTAAATTTCAGGAATTGCTGACTACATTACATTAATAAATCAAAGTATTCATAACAAGAAAAAATTATGTTAGTTATTCCCTACTAAACTTCTATTTGTTTTATAAATGTGATGGGTACCCAATAGAATATGATGCAGAATTAGTACTTTAAATCATAATGACTTTATATTTTGTGACACATTATACCATTAATATAAAGTAACTAGAATAAAAATATAGAAATAATTTTTAAATAATTTTAAAAGTCTAGGGGCACCCGAGTGGCTCAGTTTGTTAAGGGTCAACTTTGGCTCAGGTCCTGATCTCACAGTCCATGAGTTCAAGCCCCACGTTGGGCTGTGTGCTGACAGCTCAGAGGCTGGAGCCTGCTTTGTCTGTCTGTCTGTCTGTCTCTCTCTCTCTCTGCTCCTTCCCCTCTCATCCTCTCTCTCAAAAATAAATAATCATTAAAAATTACTTTAAAATTATGGATTCTAATTTACTTTCCATATATGTAATCTGTGTATACACACATATATGTTTATACAGACACATACATACTTGTGCTGCATGCATATATATCTCATAAATAAGGAATTGCAGATTTTTCTAATTACAATTTATTTCACTTAATAAAGAAATAAAATAAGTAAACATCTTATTTAAAAAATGTCTCCATTAAAAAAAGAGGTAGAAAACAGAGGTATAAATATTAATATACAATATTTCCCTGAAAGATACACTTTTTGCAAAATCAGTGAATTATTTACTTTGTTATACTTCTTAGTGTGCGTGGTCCACATATTAATACTACATAAATCCAACTTTAGTGTTTAGTGTTCATTCAAATTTCCCTCATCCTTTTACTTTTAAATTTACAGCTTCCCACCCCTACAGGTCAGTGTGGGCGGGAAAATTAGCCAAGAAAATAATGAAAGAAAAACATGAACCTTAATTTTCCGTGTGTGTCCCTATGAGAGGGAATCAGTTTATATGTTTATTTTTCCCTCAGTGTTTATATTAAAACTTGGATCATAAAGCAGTAAGTTTAGGAGTCTGAAATGTGTATAGGAAGGTATATGTATCAAATACAGTCCGAGAGAACATGCAACACAATGGTAATTGTGGTTATTTCTTGTTCATAATTTAATGTTGAAAATAGTTTTTTCTGTTTATTTTCACCTTCAAGTTTGTCCAGACTGACAGAAGAACAGCTATATAATTATGTTACAATAATAGATGAAAACTGTTTGCAAATAAAAAGTTTACTCCTCAAATATTGTATCCTACTTGGGTTGGGAGTTTGCGACAGAAGACTGTGTGTCAGTCCTTCATTTACACTGCTTTTTTTTATCCTAACAACATTTACAAAGTTATTATTTCAGTAATACAGACAAGATATTGTGTCTCGTGATATAAAATGAATATGAAATCCAGTACAAAAGTAAGGGGAAAGCCACCTGACTTTAAAGTACATGTACTATTCATTATTATATTTAACCTTCCAACAAAAATTTAAATTCATGAAGGTTTCCCCCAAATTTGTGAAGAGTAGGACCTGTTTCTGTTTTAAAGCAAAGTATGCTACTCAGACATGCAGACTATATTTTACTGTGCTTTCTAAGTATAAATTTTTTGCTGATTTTATGAATATTTTTGAATTATTTTTCTGATTTTTATGTTAAATATTGCACTTGCTAAGATTATTGGTTTCTAAGTTAATAAATCCACTTCCTTTCTCTTAGATTCTTATCAGTGTGAATTGCATTTCCAATGGTCTATCAATGAGTCTCAAATTTGGAAGTAGAAAAGCAGCTCATTTGGTCTATAGTACAAAGGAGAATCCATCTAGTTCAGTGAGGGCTTAGTTTAATTAAAAACTACACTGCTAGAATATATTATATATTTTTGTGTATTGAAGGTTCAGTTTGTGCTTCTGAGATCAAAAGAAATTTTCTTCAACATTCATTGTATTAAGCTGAGTTTAATATATTTGCCACAAAAATAAAATTATAAAGTGAAAGGAGTTTTATAACTTGAAGTGAATAGCTGCAAATAAATAACAAAGAAAAGTGGAAAATATAGATTCTCAACTTTAAAATTAAGACTATAAAGTACATCCTAATGCTTATCATTACTTACATATCATCTTGACTTCTATAAATATTTCACTTGTCTTTTAAAAAATTGTTTCTATGAGTAGCATGCAGCTCATCATTTGAAAACACACACACACACACATATACACAGCAAAAAAAAAAAAAGAAATACTTAGAATAAAACACCTCGGTCATTTTTAAATCAAGCCACTATTACATGAACCTGGGAAAATTATATGAAGAGTTTAGACACTGGTAAAGCCACTTCCTTATTTAGAATCTCTGCAATTGGCAGCTAGCTTCTGGAATGGGTCCTAGGGTTCCCCACCTGCTGATATTTATACCCTTGTGTAAACCCCTCCCTTTGAACATAGACAGCAACAGGTGATTTTTTCTAATAAATATAAAATGGTGGGGTGCCTAGTGGCTCAGATTGTTATGGAGGTGACTTCAGCTTAGGTCATGGTCTCATGGTTCATGAGTTCAAGTCCTGCATCAGGCTCTGTTCAAGCAGCTCAGAACCTTGAGCTTGCCTTGGATTCTGTCTCCGTCTCTTTCTGCCCCTGCCCTTTTGTGCGTTCATGCGCTCTCTCTCTCTCTCTCTCTCTCTCTCTCTCTCTCTCTGTAAATGTCAAAAATAAACATTTAAAAATACAAGTTAAAAATATTTTTTAAAAAATGGCAAAAGATATATAATGATATGCTACTTCTAAGATTAGGCTTCATAAGATTGTGATTTCCATTGTGTTTCTCTCTCTCTCTCTCTCTCTCTCTCTCTCTCTCTCTCTCTCTCTCTCCCACCCTCTCCTTTTTATTTGTTCAGTCTGAAGAAACCAGAAGGTATGTTGTGAGAGTCCTATGAAAATGTCTACACAGCAAGGAGATACAGGACGTTTTGGCCAATAGTGTGCAAAGAACTGAATCCTATCAACTACCACATCACTGAGCTTGAAAGGGTTCTTTTTCTAGAAGCGTCTTGAAATGACTACTGTTTTCAGCCACCTTGAAGGCAGCTGTCTGGGTAACCAAAGCCCTCATTCACAGCTGAGCAGCACCTAGCTCCCTGACCCACAGACACAGAGATAACACATCTTGCTGCTGAAAGCCACAGAGGTCAAGGCTAATTTGTTATACAGCAATTGGTAATTAACGCAATTTTATACAAATTATGTTCTGAATTCTTCTAATGACAGATTCAACAGATGGTAATTTCCCAGCCAGTATACATCCAATGGAATTAATTCAGGCAAATAAATGTACTTAATTGCTCTTTTCTTGTAATCAATGGGAGTGAAGAAAGGAAGGATTAAGAAAAATGTGATGAAGTACATATGCATTTTCTACCAAATTAGTAGAATAAAATTTTTCAATAGTGTACAATTTCAAAATATATATGTACTAGTATTTTTTTCTAAAGAAATTAATAGAAGTTTAAGAGTTGTACATCTTATGGAGTAATTTGGCATTCTAGACGGATTGCTTTAATGTCATCATCATAACTTAGTTTTAATCAATAATCTGCTTACAATTAGCTGGGCTTTATGTAACTAGTCTCAGTCTCATGATGAAGGTGGTGGATGAAATGACGTTTAAGATATAATTCAATTGTAAAATTCTATGATTATAATTTGTGATTTCTTACTCTTATACTTTTAACAGTTATAAAATTGAGTGAACTGACATATAAATTAAACTTGGAAATACAGATTAAATATAGATTATGACAAATTTAAAATAAAACAGTACAACTGTACTTTCAAACAAACCTGTCAATTTTGATATAAAACATTTAAAATGAAAATAGATTAATTAAACTATAGCGACTATTTTGACTGATTACACTATTTCAGGCTCAGTGTTAATTTATATATTTACCTTATTATTCCCAATTACAGATAAAAAATGGCATTAAGTGACAAGCCCGTAGGCACATAGTTATAAAAGAATGGAAATAAGGTTTAAATTTCCCTTTCCAAATCTTATAATGACAATGGGCACTTAATGTGTCTATGTAATGTTAAAAAAACATTTTATTTTGTTTTATTTAAAAAAATTAAATTTTGTGTTCGGGTATAAAATATGATTCAAAAACTTAATTAACTACATTATAATTAATTAAGAACAACCAGACAAATCTTCATCAAATAAAGGCTACAATAAGTCTTATAGTTATAATAATGAAAGCTAGTATTTACATTGGAAATTAATGCAGAGATATGATACAAGATGTATAAATAAATTGTATAAAAGAGTTGCCAAAATATTGACATATTTCTTACTAATAAGGAAAAGTAAAATTGGATCATCTCTGAAATAGTAGGCACAATTACAACATTTCTCTCTAGTCATAGTGAAGGATCATTGCTTTTCCTCTTAAACTACAAATTTAATTAAGGTTGTGTTTAATTTAAATATCAAAGGTTTTTTTTATGCCAAATAAATCCCATTCATTTTAAAGAGCAATTTATGTGCTGGGTAATAAGCATGACACACAGGCTCCTCAGGTGAAGCAGAAAGATAAAGATGGCTATATTTAATTTTTAAGAGATGTGACACATAACATATTAACTGACCTCAAATAGGAAATCTCTATGATTATATAAATCAGAGCTTCTCTGCTATGAAATAAAGCCTCCTGAGTAACTAATATTCTGAGAGTTATACTGCTGAAATGGAAAAAGCCAAGCCGACAGGCAATGAGATTAAGCGAAGGGCATAAAGGTGCATATCCTAATGCTTAACTTCAAGGGGCGATACAATGTAACAGATGCCCCTCTTGTTTTGATGGACTTTCATTTAACTATGTTACCATTGCCTAGTATTGTTTCCTAAGTGGAAATAAGCTTTCATAACATATATTAACGTGTTTGAAATTAATCAAGAAAAACCCAGATTTTTAAAATCATATGTTCATTATATTCTTTCAAGAAACAATGAAACAGGTATGACTTAATTGCTATTTTCGTGTTCGATTATTTACCATTTTACTGGCAGTTAAAATGACATCCTATATCTTGTGTAAGGGTAAATGAGAGCATGTGCATAGTTAATTGAACCAGTACAAAAATTGATTGGTCTTATCAGTTCAGTCATCATTGTTTTTACTTCATCTTTTGATAGGAAGGTCAGAAAAAGTTGGAGCAAAAACTTTAAACCCAAAGCTAATTTCACTGAATTAAGAAGCAAAGCTTACTGTGAGAGACCCCATACTTTGAAGAAATTAAGAACATAATTATTAAGTGAATATATTAAATCTAAAGCATCTATAGCCTTTGAAATGTTAAAATATGTAACCATTCATAAAACACTCATTGATATAATCAGATCACAATGGGCTTCTTGATGGTGTGGTATATTTTGATTAATGCCACTTTCATATTAGACTAAGTGTATTTTCAGCTTTTCTATTCTTTCATTTTTTATATTATTTGTTGAAAATTTTAAAACCCATTTCCTCAGATCTTTGTAAGGTATGCAAATGCACATTTCCATAGAGAATGTTAGACCGCCTTTATTATACTTTTTCCATAATTCACGGTTATTCTGTCCTATAATTCAATAATAGATCCTGCCACTTTCATTGCTAACGACTGTGTCTACCTATGCTCTCAAGTATTAAAATTATCTCTTTAAGGTTGTGCTTTAATAACTCTAAATCTCGCCAATTATCCTATTAAATTGCTAACTTAAGACAGGCAAGGCGTTTAATTGTGGAATTATAGTGGCTCTTGGTTAGACTGACATTTTGGTTCACTCTTTATATAAATTGAATTTATCTGATAGTTTCAGCCTTCTACCTTCCCAATAATAGATAATTTTGGCCTATAATTTTCTGATAATTCACCTGTAAATATGCCTATTGATGGCTTTATTCTTTAGTAACTTCTTTACCATCATGACTTTTTTATGCTTTTAAAGTTGTCACTTATCACCTAGAAAAATTTTTTATAACCAATGAATCAAAATGTTTCTAATATGTATGCAATTCTTTATGAAAATTAAGACAGTTGAACCTGTAGAATGCTACAGAAAACTGATTTTAAAATCTCCTAAAGAAATAAAAATATGATTTTTTGAAGGCTAACATGGAATTCTGCTATTAAATCAATTTGAACATCAGAATCTGTCTGAAAATGCGTTTTCCTTATATTAGGCAGAATATTAAGATGGCCCTTGTTCTGTGCTGTGGCCATCAAAAACCAAATGGCATTTATAAACAGAGAAAAACAAACTTAAAATTCACATGGAATCACAAAGTACCTAGAATAGCTTTAAAAAACCCAAAGCCGAAAAGCAATAATAAAAACTTTAAAAAGCATTGACCTTCCTTGGTGATGATTTCTTGGATATGAAAGCAAACGTATTAATAATTAAAGCAAATCAGACAAGTAAGCTACATTAAGCTAAAAAGCTTCTTGTAAACAATAAATGAAAAGACAATGCATGGAATGGGAGAAAATATGGCAAACTACGTATCTGATAATGGTTTAGTCTCCGAAACATATAGGCAACCCCTACGCTCAATAGCAAAGAAACAAATAACTCCTCTTTTTAGTGAAAAGGGGGCAAGAATCTGATAGGCATTTTAACAAAAGAAAACTTAGTAATGGCCAACATTAAGAGGTGCTCAATGTCACTAGTCATGGGGAAATGCAAATCAAAATCACAGTGAGACATCACACTTGTTAAGGTAGCTATTTAGGACACCAGATATTTGTGAGGATACAGAGAAAGTGGAATCTTTGTACACTGTTCGTAGGAATGTGCATCCACTATGGAAAACACCATGGAGATGCCTCAAAAATTAAAAATACAACTACCTTCTAATAAAATAATCCCATTCCTGGATATATTCCAAATAAAATCAGGATCTTAAAGAGATCTGCATGCCCATGTTCATTGTAGCATTATTCATAGTAGCCCAGTTATGGAAACAACCTAAATGTTCATCTGTGGATGAATGGATAAAGAAAATGTGGTACATATATTCAGTGGAGTATGATTCAGCTTTAAAAGATAAAATCCTGATCTATGTAGTAACATGGATGACCTTGGAGGACTTTATGCTAAGTGAAATAAAACTAGTCACAGAAAGACAAATACTGCATGCATCCACTTGTATGAGGTATCTAAAAGAGTCAAATCCAAAGAAGCAGATGATAGAATGATGGTTGCCAAGAGAAATGGGAGTTTTTTACTCAACAGGAATAAAATTTCAGTTTTGCAAGATGAATAAATAGAGGTCTGCTGCACAACATTGTAGCTATAGTTAACAATACTGTATTGTGTGCTTAAATATTCGTTAAGAGTATAGATTTCATGTTAAGTGTTCTTACCACAATTTAATAAAAAAAAATAGCCTTTGTAACCTTTGCCTCTAGTGTTACACCAATGATTATTTTATATGACTTGCAAATGGGAATTTTGTAGATGCAGTTAAAAGTTACTAATTTGGTAACTTTAGATAGATAGAGTGTCTGAGTGGGTGTCATCTAATCCCATGCATCTTTACAAAGCAGAAAATGTTCTCAGGCTTGTGGCAGAGAGGTTAAAGAGATTTGTGCATGAAGAGGATTTAATCCACCATTGTTGGCTGAAAGGTGCAGGATTCCTGAATCCTATAAAATCTGAGAGTCGTCTTTGGTTGATATCCAGAAAGGAAACCAAAACTTCAGTCCTATAAGCAAAAAGACCTGAATTCTGCAACAACCTGAATGAGTTTGGAAGCAGATCCCTCTAGGTAAGAACCCAGTTGTCTCCTTGTTTAGGCTTTAGAAGGCTCTTTGCAGAGGATGCAGATAAGCCTGATCAGACTCCTAATCTACAGAGTTTTCAATACTTTTATAGGCACATCCATCAGCTTTGTAGACTGTGCTCTTACTTTGGTTGCATCAGAGAAATTTGAAGAAAAAGAGAACATATAGCTCTTGAATTTAGACCAAAGTAGAAGATAAATGTTAATAATAAAATATATTTAAGTTACTCTCTCCTACACCTAGAAAGTATCTTTCTCAACATTTGAACATGTGCACTTGTTTCAACATTGGAACATGTGCGCTTGCTTGCATGCGCGCACGTGGGCACGCGTGCACACCCCCCCCCACACACCATTCTGTAGCAAAAGCTGCGAGATTGATCTTAAAACCTTGCTTTGATTATGCCATTATTCTGTTCATTTTATTATGTCATTAATTGTCCTGCAGTTACTTTCTATTTTCTACAAGTTTATTTATTGTTCTGATAATTAAGCACTCAGATATACATCAGACTATCAGGTAAGTTGTTTTTTTCCCCTCTGCTACAATTTTAGAGAAGGAATAATCTTTTTATTCTGTTAGGTCAGTTTTTTTGTCCATTACAACATTGATATTTCCCTTGTCATATATACACTTATTTGTTATTTCTTTACTCAAATTATGTTAGTAAAATAGCTAAACATTCTGTACAAGGATATAACAAATAACTGAGTAAATAGAATAAGGGAAGGAAATGAGCATATAAACACTTCCACTGAACAAGAAGATTAAGATGTATTTCATTTGTTTTTATAGTATGGCCATTCAGTTCTTCATTTATTCCACAAATACTGATCGACCACTTTCTGTATTCTAAGAAGACCCCTGGCCAGTTATCTTTCTGAGTATAAGGAAGGCATTTCCTGAATATGTGTACATTATTATACTGGAAAATATTCAGTAAGTCATTTATCATTATTACTTACTGATTAAATACATCAAATACCTCCTCCTCTCTGTGACCAAATTTTGTCTATATTTATAACCATTCCAAGTTTGAAACATTTTAATTGCATGTTGAAAAACAAAAAGCAAGGAGAGTATTTTGTCTTATATAATTGAAAAGTCAGGCAAGGAGAAGTTTAAATGCTAAATGATTTTGACAGTTCCTTATTCTTTTTCTCTACCTCTGGGCTCCATTTTCCTTGATTTTCTTTCCTTTTATTCATGCAAAGGTCTGGATTTAAGCCAATTTGGATGAAAATATTAAAGATGCCTCATAAGGCCAGGCCTGATGGCAAACTGCTCTTTCTAAGACTATATCTCTCTCCAGAAATCTCAGCAATTCTTTCTTTCTCAGAATCAAAAATCATAGAAGTCTAGTTGACACATGTGTAGTCACTTTTCTATAAATATATCACCTTGTCCAGAGGGCTAGTATTTTTGGTTAAATATGGCTCACTTCTTTTTCCTTTTATCAAATGAAGACAATGTACTAACTCTCACCAGGAAAAAGCTTTTATTACTTAAAAAAAAAAGAAAAAATATATAGTTACAAATCCACTAATTCCTATTAGAACTTACTATCAGCCAATATAATGTATCTACTTTGACTTGATGGTATTGGCATTTCAGATTTTTATTCATGTCATTTTATTCACATATCAAACTCTTTTTCCATTTATATTAGAGTATGCTGTTATCTAAAGTATTCTTTATCTTCTTCACTTTTCCAAATCCCTCTTATCTATGAAATTATAGTTCAAATTATATACCACATATGAAATTTTTTTTTACTCTTTGTAGGGTAAATTGATCTATAGTTCCCTTAACACTTTATGGCATTTAACATTGCTCTCAATTGTTTTCTAATATTACTTTGATAATGTCTTAATGCCAATAAATCTTAAATGATACTATAGAATGTGTTTGCATATTGAGAAATCATGGTTTTCTTATGGTTCTCAAAAAAAAAAAGACACTCAAGAATATTTCTTAATCACAAATAGCTTTCTAAACAGAGTCCTACCCATGTATAGATATGTAGATACATGCAAAGCTGCCTTGCCCTGCACAGGAACATTACATATGACCATTCAAGACCCTGAGGTGATTTTCTTTTAATTATACAAAATAAAATTAACTTATTCTGCCCCAGGACTTACAGCTGCCTGTGTCTGTCTACCTCATCACAACAAACATCTCAGGACATTTTCTAAAAGACTTTGTTATATTTATCATATGGGAATTTGAAATATACATAAAAGGACTTTAGCAAACTTGTTGATTTAGAGCATAATGTCCAGAGAATACTGAGTTAGGTGAGAGTGGGCTTAATTAGATGAGTTAAAGAGATATTTAACAAAGGCATGCTCCTTCCTAAAGTGTTAATAAGCTTGTCTTAAAATTAAATCTCCTTCATCCTTGACTCAAAAAATTCATTATAATGATTTCGAGATTTCTACAATGTGTGAATAAATGAAACAAAATCATTTTTGACACTTTCTAAAATCCCTGGTAAGACAGTCTATATGAGAAGAAGCAGAGTAGAAATGTGCCAACCCATATTCCTGGTTCACACGCTAAGCTTTCTGTTACATCATGAATAATGAGACAGCGAACAGATGCTACTCTCATCTTTTCTGAAGTTTGGAAGCTTTTATTAGACGGCATGATATACTATTCAATTAGTTTATAACTAATCCAATGTGAATAGAAGAGCTAGAAACAAATTTTGCACTCTGAAGTTAAAAAAAGGTGTGCGGGGGGGGGAAGTATTTCCTATAGATATCTTAAATATTCAATTAAATAGAAACAAAACTAAATTTATTTTTATATAAACTAGGCAAAAATAAATTCATAAACAATGAAAGAAAGACATAAATAAGAGGTTAAAATTGCTCTATATCTATAAGAGAAATGCTAAAGTAGTGATATTTCACATTTTGAGAATATATTTTTATTTATGAACTAAGAAATTTCTCTGAGACAGGATTTTATGCTGAACTTGTATATTAAAATCTTAGTTTGCTTATGAAGTCATCTCCTTGAGTTTAAAAAGAGTCAAACATAATTTTGGGATCAAAAGCATGAAAGAAAAACTGATTACACATTTGAATGATTTTTATGACCTTAATAACTAAAAATAATATTGAATTATTTATTTAATTTTTCTTGATTGAAATGCTTAAAATCTTCTAACTGGTTAGATAAATATGTGTTTACATACATAAATATTTGCACATATATAATTCCTTTGGAAATTTTCTCTAACAGTATGAACATTTTTAACAGTAAAATTTTTTAATCATATAATTAAATCTGTATTCTTCCTCAGTTTTTTGCAAATGTATACAAACTAGTGTTTCAAAACAGGGTTATTCACAAAATCATATACATTTTATGCTACTTAAAAAACATTGTTTTCTTTCTTAACATAATCTAAAAAATTTAATATCAGGTCACCTGGGTGGCTCAGTCAGTTAAGCGTCCAGCTTCGGCTCAGGTGATGATCTTACAGTTCGTGGGTTCGAGCCCTGCATTGGGTTCTGTCCTGACAGCACAGAGCCTAGAGCCTGCTTCAAATTCTGCGTCTCCCTCTCTCTCTGACCCTCCCCTGCTCACTGTCTCTCTCAAAAATAAATTTAAAAATGTAAAAAATTAAAAAAATTAATATCAACATGATACATTTAAAATATTTTTCTGAAATATATCTAGCAAAACTTTGTTTCATTACAATATATTACATTTTATATACTTTATGAATTCTTCACTCTTCTCATCCATTTTCCTATGTCCTTGTATGATTTATTTTCGGTGATATGTGAAAAGTTTACACTTTCATATTTGTATTTACTCAGTAGTACAAAATAGTTCCGATTAGTGATGAATATCTTAAGTATTATAGTAAAGTATATATGTTTTTTGCTGTGCTTAAGAGCAACACGTCGTGGACCTATTTACCATCTTAGAAGAGTTTCACAGAGGAACTGGAGTACAAAATAACGCTTATTTGGATGGGTTTTAGTTTTCTTTAAATATGCTTCTCTTATTTTTTAGCTATCACCAAAATTGAACATCCATTCTTTCCACTTAGTCTTTAGAACACTTTGTTTCCCATTAGGCATGTAAAATTTTAGATTAAGTACCATACTCTAAAATGTATTTTTTAAGTAGAGTTAATAATATATTTCTAAATCTTTCCCCTGTATTACCTTCATCTGTAAAACTGACTGAATAGTCACACTATGAAATTGATTACTTTGGCAATGAGGCAGAGCATAGTCTTTGATTTTTAAAGATAATTCTTTGTCCTGGCACACAGTAGCTCCATTCCATAGAGTACTTGGTATTTTTCATAATTCTAGCCCCTCAAAATAGGGAAAAATCATTGTTATTTAAATTAAAATATATTTATCATTAATAAAATAACCATATCATCATTATAGTTACAATCCGTCTGCAATGTTTTTTATCCTTTTTTTTTAGTTTATTGTCTTCCCCACAAGTGCCCTCATCCTTGCACATCATCCCCCTTCCCTTTTCCCCGCTAATGCTTCCGCGCTCAGATTGTTTCCAGTATTTAAGAGTCTCTCATGATTTGGCTCCCTCCCTCTCCCTAAATACTTCCCCCTCTTCCCCTCACCCATGGTCCTCTGTTAAGTTTCTCGTATTACAATCATGAGTGAAAACATATGGTATCTGTCCTTCTCTGGCTGACTTATTTCACTTAGCATGATACCCTCAAGTTCCATCCATGTTGCCATGAATGCCCAGATTCCATTCTTTCTCATTGCCATGTCGTACTCCATTTTGTGTATAAACCACATCTTCTTGATCCGTTCATCAGGTGATAGACATTTAGGCTCTTTCCATGATTTGGCTATTGTTGACAGTGCTGCTATGAACATTGGGGTACATGTGCCCCTATGCATCAGCACTTCGTATCTTTTGGATAAATCCTCAGCAGTGTTATTGCTGGGTCATAGGGGAATTCTGTTGATAGCTTTTTGAGGAACCTCCATGCTGTTTTCCAGAGCGGCTGCACCAGTTTACATTCCCACCAACAGTGTAGGAGGGTGCCCGTTTCTCCACACCCTCGCCAGCATCTCTTGATTTGTTCATTTTAGCCACTCTGACTGGTGTGAAGTGGTATCTCAGTGTGGTTTTGATTTGTATTTCCCTTATGATGAGTGATGCTGAGCATCATTTCATGTGCCTGTAGGCCATATGGATGTCCTCTTTGGAGAAGTGTCTGTTTATGTCTTCTGCCTAAAACAATTGTTTTTAACACTTAACATGGATGAAGAAAGGAATTTAAATGTTTCATCTACATCCACACTGTTTTCCAGAATGACTGTAGCAGTTTACATTCCTACCAACAGTGTAGAAGGATCCCATTTCTCCACATCCTCGCCAGAATCTATAGTCTCCTGTTTTGTTCATTTTAGCCACTCTGACTGGGGTGAGGCGGTATGTCAGTGTGGTTTTTATTTGTATTTCCCTGATGATCAGTGACACTCAGCATCGTTTCATATGTCTGTTGGCCACCTGGATGTCCTCTTTGGAGAAGTGTCTATTCATGACTTCTGCCCATTTCTTCACTGGATTATTCATTTTCTGGGTGTGGAGTTTGGTGAGTTCCTTGTATATTTTGGATACTAATTCTTTCTTTTATGTCATTTCAAACTATCTTTTCCCATTCCATTAGTTGCCTATTATTTTTATGGATTGTTTCCTTTGCAGTGCAGAAGCTTTTTATCTTGGTGAGGTCCCAATAGTTCAGTTTTGCCCTTGATTCCCTTGCTTTTGTGGATGTGTCAAGTAGGAAATTGTTGTGGTTGAGGTCAAGGATATTGTTTTCTGCTTTCTCCTCCAGGGTTTTGATGGTTTATTTTCTCACATTCAGGTCCTTCGTCTATTTTGAGTTTATTTTTGTGTATGGTGTAAGGAAGTGGTCTAGTTTCATTCTTTTGCATGTTGCTGTCCAGTTCTTCCAGCACCATCTGTTAAAGAGGAGATCTTATTTCCATTGGATGCTCTTTCCTGCTCTGTCAAAGATTAATTGGCCATATACTTGTGGGTCCAATTCTGGGTTCTCTGTCCTATTCCATTGGTCTACATGCCAATACTATATTGTCTTGATGATGACAGCTTTGTAGTAGAGGCTAAAGTCTGGGATTGTGATGCCTCCCATTTTGGTTTTCTTTTTCAATTTCACTTCATCTATATGGGGTCTTTTGTGGTTCCATACCGATTTTAGGATAGTTTCTTTTAGCTTTGAGAAGAATGCTGGTGCAATTTTGATTGGGATTGCATTGAATGCGTAGATTGCTTTGGGTCATAATGATATTTTACCAGTGTTTATCCATTTGATCCATGGGCATGGAATACTTTCCATTTCTTTGTGTCTTCTTCAATTTCTTTCATAAGTTTTCTTTAGTTTTCATCATATAGATCTTTTATATCTTTGATTACATTTATTCCTAGGTATTTTATGGTTTTTGGTGCAATTGTGAATGGGTTCAGTTTCTGGATTTCTCTTTCTGTTGCTTCATTATTGGTGTATAAAAATGCAACCAATTTCTGTACATTGATTTTGTACCCTGCGACTTTGCTGAATTAATCGATCAGTTCTAGTAGGTTTTGGGTGGAGTCGGTCGGGTTTTTCCATGTAGAGTATCATGTCATCTGCTAAAAGTGAAAGTTTGACTTCTTCTTTGCCAATTCTGATGCCTTTTATTTCCTTTTGTTGTCTGACCGCTGATGCTAGGACTTCCTGCACTATGTGAAACAACAGTGGTGAGAGTGGACATCCCTGTCGTGTTCCTGAACTCAGGAGAAAGCTCTCAGTTTTTGCCTATTGAGGATGATATTAGCTGTGGGCTTTTCATAAATGGCTTTTATGATGTTTAAGAACGTTCTTTCTATCTTGACTTTCTAGAGGGTTTTTATTAGGAAAGGATGCTTTATTTTGTCAAATGCCTTTTTTGCATCTGTCAACAGAATCATATGGTTTTTATGCTTTCTTTTGTTAATGTGATGTATCACATTGATGGATTTGTGAATATTGAACCAGCCCTGTAACCCAGGAATGAATCCCACTTGATCATGGTGGATAATTCTTTTTATATGCTGTTGAACTCAATTTGCTAGTATCTTGTTGAGTATTTTTGCATCTGTAGTCATTAAGGATATTGGTCTGTAGTTCTCTTTTTTTGCTGGATCTCTTTCCAGTTTGGGAATAAAGTGATGCTAGCTTTGAATAATGAGTCTGGAAGTTTTCCTTCTATTTCTATTTTTTGGAATAGCTTGAGAAGAATGGGTATTAACTCTAATTTTAATGCCTGGTAAAATTCCCTAGGGAAGCCATCTGGCCCAGGGCTATTATTTTTTGGGAGATTTTTGATAACGATTTCAATTTCTTCACTGGTTATGGGTCTGTTCAGATTTTCTCTCTTCCCATTTGAATTTTAGTAGTGCATATGTGTTTAGGAATTTGTCCATTCCTTCTAGGTTGTCCAGTTTGTTCACATATAACTTTTCATACTATTTCCTGAAATTGCTTGCATTTCTGAGTTATTGGTTGTAATAGATCCATTTTCATTTGTGATTTTGGCTATTTGGGTGCTCTCTCTTTTCTTTCTGAGAAGCCTGGCTAGAGGTTTATCAATTTTGTTTATTCTTTAAAAAAAACAAATTTGGTTTCATTGATCTGCTCAACAATTTTTTTGGATTCTATATTGTTTATTTCTACCCTGATTTTTAATATTTCTCTTCTGCTGGGTTTAGGGTGCTCTTGCTGCTCCCCTTTTAGTTCCTTTAGGTGCTCTGTTAGATATTGCATTTGCACATTTCTAGTTTCTTGAAATAGGTCTGGATTGCAATAAATTTTTCTCATGGGACTGCCTTTGCTGCATCCCAGAGTTTGGATTGTTGTATTTTCATTTGTTTCCATATATTTCTTAATTTCTTCTATAATTGCCTGATTAGCCCAATTGTTTCTTAGTACAGTGGTCTTTAATCTGCATGCTTTTGGAGGTTTTCCAGATGTTTTTCTATGATTGATTTCAAGTTTCATAGCATTGTGATCTGAAAGTGTGATGGTGTGATCTCAGTTCATTTATAATGATGGAGTGCTGCTTTATGACCCATTATGTGATTTATCTTCTAGAATGTGCCATGCACACTCAGGAGAAAGTGAATTCCGTAATTATTTTATAATGTCCTTCTTTGTTTTTTGTTATTGCCTTTAAAGTCCAGTTTGTCCAATATAAGTATGGCTACTATGACTTTCTTTTGACTTCCAGTCGCATAATAGATATTCCTCTTACTTTCAGTCTGAAGGTGTTTTGGGGTCTAAAATGCGTCTCTTGTAGACAGCAAATAGATGGATTTTATTTTTTAATCCATTCTGCTACCCTATGTCATTTGTTTGGAGCATTTAGTCCATTTGCATTCAGTGTTAATACTGGAAAATATGGGTTATTGTGTTCTCTGTAGGATTCATGCTTGTAGTGGTGTTTCTGGTACCTTGTATTCCTTGCAACATTTCCCTCCTAGAGTCCCTCTTAGGATTTCTTGTAGAGCTGGTTTGGTGGTGATGAATTCTTTGAATTTTTATTTATTTGGGAAAACCTTTATCTCTCCTTCTCTTTTGAATGAAGGCTTGCTGGATAAAGGATTCTTGGCTGCATATTTTTTTCTGTTCATCACATTGAAGATTTCCTGCCATTCCTTTCTGGCCTGCCGAGTTTCAGTAGATAGGTCTGATAGGTTTCCCTTTGTATGTTATGGCCTTTTATCCCTAGCTGCTTTCAGAATTCTCTCTTTGTCCCAATATTTTGCCAGTTTCATTATGATTGATATGTCATGTCAAAAATCGATTCAAGTTACTTCTGAGGGGAGTTCTCTGTGCCTCTTGGATTTCAGTGTCTATTTCCTTCCCCATATTGGGGGAGATCTCAGCTATAATTTGATCAAGCACCCCTTCAGGACCTCTTTCTCTTTCTTCTTCTTTAGGAATTCCTATGTTATGGATAGTGTTCTGTTTGATAGTATCACTCAGTTCATGAATTCTCCTTTCATGGTACTGGATCAATTTATTTCTCTTTTTCTTGGCTTCCTCTTTTTCTATAATTGTGTCTTCTATTTCACCTATTCTTTCTGCCTCTTCAATTCGTGTGGTGGCAGTCTCCATCCTATTATGCACTTCATTTATAGCATTTTTTAACTCATCACAGCTATTTTGAAGGTGCCTAGTCTTTGTATCCATCGCTTTCTGATGTCTTCTGTGTTTTTTTCAAGCCCAGTGATTAATTTTATGACAACTGTTCTAAATTCTTGCTTTGTGATGTTGCTTATATCTGTTTTGAGCAATTCTGTAGTTGTGACTTCTTCCTGGAATTTCTTTAGAAGAGAGTTCTTCCATTTTGTTATTTTGGCTAGCTTTCTATCTCTTGTTTTGTTGTTGTTGTTGCTGTTGTTTGTTTTTTGTTTTAAAGCTTGTTATGCACTTTACACCTGTGAGTATTGCTGTATTAAAGGAGGCTCATTGACTGACCAGGGCCTGTCCAATCATGAAGTGTTCTTTTAATGATGTCTCTTGGTTTCTCTTGTTGTGCCTTTGGTTATTTTATTTCCCTAATCAGTGATTTTTGGGATTCTCCACCGTGTGTACTTTGGCTTGTTTGTTGAGGTAGCCCTGAAAAGGAAAACAGACAGACAAACATACAGGGTACAAAGGCACGCAAACACACATACAAATCAAACAATCAGGCCAATCAAAAGGAGAAAGAAAAAGAAAATAAAGGAAAAGAAAAGAAAAGAAAGAGGGGGGAAAAACAAAAACAAAAACAAAAGACAAAGACAGTCTAAAAGCATAAAACTAGAAATCCCAGCTACAAATAAAGAGTAAGGTGGAGGCAGTGCTGTTGGGAGAATGTATACAAAGAGAGAAGTGACAGGGGTGTGGAGGAAGTGATATTGAATGTTGACCAGGCAGAGAGACTTAAAGGCTTAATTCAGAGAGACAAAGAGGAGAATATGGGAGAAGGTGAGGAGAAAAAAAGCCCAATTGGTGGGAAGAGATAAGAATGAGATAATGGAAAAAAATATCTGAATACCAAGAATTGATTTTAATCAAGGCAATGCATCAATATTGGTCTTGCCCGGGCTCTGGGGGGGAGGGGAGGAGGAAGAAGGCATCTCTTTAGCACAGATGGGCATGGTTTGGTGTAGACAGGTCTCGCCTCCACTGTGGGTCCTGCAGGCTGCTCCCTGAGCCCCCCCAGCCCTTGGTGGTTGTGGGGAGAAGAATGGCAGCGTTCCATTCCCTTCTTGAACCAAGCATTGCAACCCACTCTTTTGGGTCCGATTTCCCTGTGCTGCAGGCTGGCCAAGTTGTATTTCCCAAGCCCCACCTCGTTTCCAGATCCTAGTCCACACACTTTAATGATACTGTCTAAAATGTACTCCCACAGGCTAAGAAGCCAGGGATGGAGTAGGAGGAATAGGGGAGCGGTTTCTCCTAGCACTGCCTGGGATCAGGGGGCCTAGCCCAAGGAAAGGGCCCCAGCTGGAGAGAAAGGATATCTCTCCCCATGCCCTGTGGTTAGAGATGAGATGACAGGATCCCCCTCCATCCCTGGCGGAGGTTTTCCTCTTCTCTAGAGATGCTCTATGAGCATTTTCAACCTCTTTTTCTCCCTCTTGTCTCTCCATGGCTCTGTGTGGCTCTGCATGTCTCTCCGCAGAAAGGACTCCCTCCCTTTTCCCCTAAATATAATATTCATGACTAGGCCATCAACCTCAAATAAGAGGAAGTAAATTTATGCTTTAAATATGAATAATGTTGTAAATAGTTATAAAATATTCTATACTAGGTAATAATTATATCTAAGGTTATATGTCTATTTTACAATAAGAGAATGCTAAAATGAAAGGGATTAATATCAAAATGGACAGTAAAATGGAGCCTTGAGTTGTTAAGATTTTTTTATTAGATCAGGGTTAAATTCATTAGTAAAGCAGTATTATTCCTATTGTTACAATAAGAAAATAGTCAGGACTTCTTCCATACCCAAGCCATTATATCACATCTTTTTCATAAAATATATCTGGTATTAGATTTTCCTGGTCAAATTTTTTTATTACAGCTTTTTATTTGAGTATAATTGGCACATAATGTTACATTAGTTTCAGATGTACAACTTAGTAATTCACTACGTTTACACGTTTTGATAAGTTCACAAGTATAGCTACCATCTGTCCTGTTATATCACCTTTACAAAATCACTGACTAGATTCCTTACTCTTTTTTTATTCCTGAGACTTATTCATTCCATAATTGAAAGTCTGAAACTCCCAGTCCTCTTCACCAGTCACCCAACCTGCCACCTCTCTTCTCTTTGATACCCATCAGTTTGTTCTCTCTCTATATAGGTCTGATTCTGCTTTTTGTTTGTTAGTATCCATCAATAGACAAATAGATAAGGAAAATGCGATGTATCAATCAAAGTGAAGTAAGTCAGATTGAGAAAGACAAATACCATAAAATTACACTCATGTGAACAACAAAAACAAATGGATGTACTGGTCAAATTTTTGTTGAGATAATACTGCATTACAAAAACTCACAACAATGTCAATGGCTACAAAACAAGCATTTATATTATACTTAGAAGTATGCATGCTGATTGAGATTAAGTTATCTCATCCTAATCAGCGAGGTACATCTGAGCTAGGCTGAACTCCTGTTTTTGGTGTGAGTCCAAGTCACCTTCCTGTATCTTCATTGTTGAAACATGGCTAACGATAGAATCCAAGCTGAAACTGCCACATTCATCTGGGGCCTGCTTCTTCATGGAAGGTAGCAAAATCTCCAAAGGACAGAGGGATACTGGTCATGCCTCTTATGGCTTTATTTCACAACCTGATCTACTATTACTTCTGCTTTCTTCCCATCTGCAAAAGTAAGTCACATGTATAGTCAATGAGGTGTAGGCAAATATAATGAATCCACAAGGAAGCCGTGGCAAGGTTGGGCAGAAGAGAATAATTTGAGAGGTGCCTGGGTGGCCAAGTCAGTTGAGCATCCAACTTTAGCTCAGGTCATGATCTCTCAGGCTGTGAGTTCAAACCCCATGTCGGGCTCTGGGCTGAAAGCTCAGAGCCTGGAGCCTGATTCGGTTCTTTATCTCCCTCTCTCTCTGCCCCTCCCCTGCTCATGCTCTGTCTCTCTGTCTCTCAAAAATAAATAAATGTTAAAAATTTTTAAACAACTTGTGGGGAGTAGCACTGGGTGTTATATGGAAACCAATTTGACAATAAACTATTTAAAAATTTTTTTAAATAAAGACATAATTTCAAGAAATAATACATTTTGTCACACATAGAAGTGGATATTCATTTTTCTTGCCTTGAGTTTTGATGCCAAAATTAAATGTAAATTTACCAGTGAAGAGGTTTAACATACTAGTGCATTCCAATTTTGATAATTGTTATTTCACCAATGAGGAAATAAAGTATTTATAGATTCTTCAAATTGCTATTAGTGCATTTATATCTTGATGAAGAAGTCAACATTTAAAATATCTCTAGAATAATAGAATGCTAATAGAAATACAAAGCAATCATACACTGAGGTCATTTTTGTGACCTGTTATGGTGTAATTATAAGATAAGTAATTAATTAATTTAAATTAGGGAAACCTTAAGATGATTGCCTTTAAAGAATATTATTTGAGGATTGTTTTCATTTTTTTTTTAAGTTTCTGTCCCCTTGCTGGCTGCCAGCTAGGATCTGCTTTCAGTTTGTGGATGTCACCTGCATTTTTTTTTTCATATGCTCCCTCCATTTTCAAGCCAGCAATGGCATGGTAAAGATTCTTCTTGTATTTTGAATCCTTCTGACGTAATCTTTAGCCAACAGTGAGAAAACTTATTGCTTATGAGGGATCTGTCAGTCATGATAAGCACAGTCAGATTAGTGCTACCTGAAAAATTCCCCCATATGATGGCCCAGTCCTTAGTAATCTTACCTACATCTGCAACATCATTTTCCATGTAACATGACATGATCATGGGACTAACACCTGGAGGTAAAGGTCATGAGGGACATCTTAAGAATCTGCTTAACATAAGTAAAATCCTTTTTCAGACACATTTGATATTAAAGTTTAGTAGAAGAATTACAGATTAGCCTTTTAAATACCTTTCCTCATTAAGCTATCAGATTTCCGTTTCTCTAGGGAACTTTCTCCAGTTTGCTATTCAATTACACCAGTTAAGTTTTCTTCATTATTATGAAGAATTGAATACATATTCGAGAGATTGTCATTCATTACCTTTTCATCTTTTTGAAAAGACATAGGCTGACCTGGTAGACAAAAACTGACATCTTTAAAGGCACAAAAAATTACAATATTTTCCCATGAAATAGCAAGATAAACACTCAAAGTACTATCAACAGTCATGTCTTGTTACTTCTTAAAAGAAGAGCTAAACTAGTTGAAACTGAAGCCTAAAGAATACCTAATGTAATGGAATCACTATAGAAGTGCTGAATATATCCAGCTCTGTTTTAGACATAATCTATGTGCTTATACAGACTATAAAGCTTAGTAGAAGAATCCAAGCCAAGGAATGTCCAGTACAGACTTTCCCATGAAAAGGTATTTAATAACAGTACCAGACCTTTAAAGCAGGATGCTGACAATGTTCTAGTTAGAGAGTAAGCATGCTGTTATATAAAAGTCTGTATGTCTAGAGCAAGATACTACCACAGATTATTATTAAAGACACAATGACTACAAAGGCTTCAAAAAATGCCAGATCAATTAACCCGTAAGACATATTTTAAAACTTTCTATCTTCTCTTCTTTTGAAGCATGAATGATCATAATTGTAGATCCAAGGCAGCTTAACAAGCACCCAATTTCCCCATGAAAATTTAGGCTTTTGCTTAGAAAGTATGAAAATAAACAATCACTTGCTAGGACACGAAGAGCTTTTAAAGTAGACACTAAATAACCACTGTAAATATAAGCAGTGAAGTTGACTGTACAATTTCTAGAGGCTACCTACATTCCAAATAATGCGACTGCTTCTATTTTTATGCCAGCAATGGCATGGTGAATACTTCTTGTGCTTCAAGTCACATAGTCCTTATCCTCCCTAGCCCCCATTGGTATCAGTCTAGCCTTCTGCAACCATTCTTTAAAATAAACATGGCTACTCTCAGTTGGAATAAATATCTGATCTTTTGTAGTCAAAGAACCCCAGGCTCTCATGTCACCATATTGTTCATCCAGTGCCAAGTGCTATCACAACATACTGCCTCCTCCTTGAGTGAATGCTAAAATGGTTCAGTTCCAGTATGACTTTGGGCCATATGCACCACCAAGACCCAGGCACCATTACTGAGGAGGCTTGGGCACAGCTAAGGGAGCCATTTGCATTTTATTTGGAGTTGTAAAATTTAGTATGCAAGTATTATGACACAGAGAAATGTGTCAGCTCAAAATGCAGACATGAGTCTTGTACATAACTTCTTTTATACTTTATTCTTGGTAAACATCAGTTCTGTGTAATTGATTTTAAGTCATAATTTTACTTAAGGTAACTATGTCAAAATTTTGACCTACTCATCTTGCATGATTGTTTTTATAGGCAGCCCCTCTTACCACCTAATTTTTCTCTGTCAGGGATCATGCTTTCTCCTGTACAGATAAAATAAAGGTGACATTAGGCTGAAAAAACCTCAGCAATATAAACCTCCTTCCTCCAATACTTAACTCTGCTATTTCCTTGCCTACATTTAGTTTGCCAGTGGAGGTTATCCAAACTATAATTTGTGGTCAGTTCATCACCTCATCAGCTTTCTTCACTTACTGCATTTAAGCTTCCATTTTTACCATTCCACTGAATGACTCATAAATGTGACCCCCATAAGCTTACTGATTGCTCAATTAAATGGATACATTTTAATTAGTATTTAATCTCCCTGAATCATTTTATATCATTGGCATATCTTTCCATATTGTGAATCTATCCTCCTTCTTTTTTATGAGTCCATGACATCAAGGTTTTACTACAGTTTTCTGATTATTATTTCTCAAGTGTCTTCATAGAATCATCTTCCTCTGACTGTCCTCTCAGTGGAGAGTTCCATTATCAATTGTACCTCAAGTTGTCTATGACCACACTACACATCCACTCCCAATTGCTTTATTTTCATTTCTTATTTTCTTATAATTATCAGTTCTAAACTTCAGTTTATATCACTTTTATCAGTTGCAGAGAAACATTTCTATGTCAGCCATATACTTACTTACTGGTCCCATTGCAAGATTCTTCAAACAATTATATTTGACCTAATCCAAGACAAAAAAAACAAGAAAAAACATACACAATTTCAGCACTTCACTCTTTTTCTTCCTGGAAAAAAGAAATCAAAGGAATTAAGTTAGATTTCTAAAAGAAAATAAATAACTGAAATTTAAAGATATTTCAAATGAAAAACAACATTGAATAATTTGAGAAAAATTAATGTTTGAATTTTCTTTAATATTTAATCATTGATGCATGAGAATGAATGCCACCTGGAAATCTATAAACAAGGCTTTACAGAAAGGAAATGGAGCATAGGAATACTCTTATATTAAGATACCATCACATTATCCCTCTTGTTCCATTAAATTTTTATCTATTTTATTCTAAGATGAGATATTACAGTTCAATATCATCTAAGGAATGGATAAAGAAGATGTGAGATATATATATTATGTAAAGGTATATGTAACAGAATGTATATATACATAATATAAATAGAATTTTAGCCATTAAAATGAATGAAATCTTGTCATTTGAGAGCATTATTCTAACCGAAATAAGTCAGTCAGAGAAAAACAAATACCATATGATTTCACTCATATATGGAATTTAAGAAACAAAACAGATGCTCATGAGGTGGGTTGGGGGAAAGAGAAGTAAACCAGAAAACAGACCCTCAACCTTAGAGAATAAACTGAGTGTTGCTAGAGGGAGGTTGGTGGGGGAAGGGTTAAATCGGTGATGGATATTGAGAAGGGCATATTGTGATTAGCACTGGGTATTTTATAATAGTGATGAATCATTAAATTTTACACATGAAACTGATCTTATGTTAACTAAGTGGAATTTAAATGAAAACTTGAAAAATATAAAAAATATCATCTGAGGACATTTGTTATAAGAAAAAGTGAATTTTAAAATAGTATTTTTTCATAAATACCTAGGAAAAATAGAAAGTTTTTTTAGAATAAAAAAGTCTTTTTAAGGGGATTCGACTGATTTGAAAGAGTAGAAAAATTAGAGACGCTACAACCAAGGAATTTATTTAAGTATGAAAATAAGAAAACAATACTAAATTATTAGGGGCACTTTGCTCTCCTAAATTAAGAAAATAAAGGCTTCAGTCAGATTCCATTAAATGTGTATGAATATTTTATATTATAAAGTTTTGTTTTCTTATTTTAACATTTTTTAAATTATTATATAAATATCTGTAGGGAAAGTTTGGCACAACTGGCACATGAGTATTTTAGCTTACTTGGTAGTCTGACTTTTCTCTAGAAGCAATGGAATGAAATAAGGTTTTAGAGAGAGAGAGAGCAATCCATGATAACTAAATAAATAGAAAATAGATATCATTACTTTCTTCCTTGTGGTGTGAAATCTGGCCCATGTGAAGGGTAGGAGAAGGTGAGCATGACTATGACCTATAGTCAGTAAGATGATGTAGTGGCTTAAATCTACTAGATAACCATGTGCATCACCCACCAATTAGTTATGGCGGCAGTTTTTAATGGAAAAGAGAAACAGAGTAAGCATTGAAAGACAAGATAGAGGTTAATCTTAGTAAGTCTAAAGGCTCATTAGAGAAAATATCTAAATGATACCTTTTTCATATTTATGAAATTATAATGCAACAATTATGAGTAATAAAGAAAGAGAAAAAGCATTCCAATCAAGTAAATCTAGAATGTCTTATTTGAAGTTTTTTTGTCAAGATTGTACATAAAGAGACATTCATTTTGAGATTTTTTTGTAAATTGTAAATGGATACTGAGAAGAATCTGCACAAAGCATAATAGAATTTTGGGAAAGACAACTATTTCTTCTTGCAGACTACATGTTAAACCATCAGCCTGCTCAGATATCAAGCAATACATATTTTAGCGACCACTTAAGAAAGCACAAAAACTAGATTTTCAGAATTTTAGACTTGAATGGGACTTAAAATTTTAGTTGGAGTAATTTATTTGAGGAACAAAGAAACAAAAGACTGAAAGGACCAAGTGCAATATGAAATACGCTTATAAACATTTTAAGATAAACATGCATATTTTTTTGGTTTTGCAACTAGTGCTATTTTCCACACTTCTATTGGTTTGGTTTCCCTTTAAGATAAATAAATTTTAAAAGTTCTACTTTGCAAGGGAGTAAAAAACAAAATTGTGATCTCTCATGCTTCCATGGAAATATCTAATTGCTACTTTTTTAACGCAAATTAATTTTCTCATATGCTCAATTTAAGTATCATCCAATTTTCCTCTCTGTGGCCTTTTACTTAAGGAGTAATTACATTGCTGACATTTTTAATTAAAACAGTGCTATCTATTTTAAAAGACATTAAGCCTTTTATTGATTTCAGATTCTGAATAAAATTTTGGTTGATGAATCAGGATATGTGTCTTAATACTCTATAAAGCCTATATGTATCAGCCAAAAATTTAACTTGCATACTATTCAGATATAAAGTCATTTTTAAAAAGTTAATAGCATCATTTGAAATTAGGGTCCTAATACAATGAAACAGATTTTTTTTAATGTGTACATATTTGTGGTCCACTCTGATGAAGCTATCATCTAACAATTTTAACTTACAGTCAGATATAAATTTAGCATTCTGGCATCATTTTTTTGAGTCTGAAAAATAATCTATGACTTACCATAATTTATTAAATACATTTTCAAGTTCTGGACAATGTTTCAAACTCTTAATGAGTTGGGGCTATGAGACACTTCCAAGTACAATGAAAGCCTTGGTAGTGCTATGAAGGACACTGCTGGGCAGAATGATGAGGAAGAAATGTACAATTCAATTAAATGGATCTATGAATTCTGAAAGTGAAGATAACACCCTCACTGGACAAAAAATCTAATCTGTAAATGAGAACAAAGCAGAGATTTAGCCAAGCATATAGCAAAAGAATCTCACTTAGAAAATCCCTAAACCAAGGCTCTGACATCTAGATAAAAGTGGCTCTTAATCTAATGTATATACACCTGTGTTATAAAGTGAAAAAAGAAAAGGGACTAGATCTTAAAAGTTCTCATCACAAGAAAATATTTATACCTATGTATTGTGGTTGATATTAACTAGTCTTACCGTGGTGATCATTTTGCAGTATATACATATTGGAATTTTTTTGTTGTATACTTTAAAAAATACATAGTACGTGTCAATTGTATCTCAACTTAAAAAAAATTAAGTGTCTATGATTAATCCTTGTAAGTTATGTGTAACTTAACTTTGGCTTCAAGGATAATTCTACTCTTAATATCTTCCACAGTGGACAGGTAAAGTCAACAAGCATATTTTAGTGAATTAAGGGAAAATATAGCTCTTATTTATATTTATTGTATAGTAAAAAGGGGCTTTAAACTAAGGATATCCATCTTTTATAATGTCTATGTTTACCTTACGTACCTCCTAATGTATTCTTTGTTCTGTAATCTTCACATACTGAAGTTAAATAAGCTTAAAAACTTATTTTCATATATGCATTATATATGTACAAATATATTACCTACATTTAGTGTTTAAATTTGTTTATTTTGTACTTACAAATTATCTAGTATTATGCATAGTCAGATATGTCATTGAAATGAGTTCTCTTTTTAGACCTTAGATAAGCCTCACATTTATGACACTCATTATTTCATTATCTTAGTCTTCGTTTAACATAGACTTAACTTTCCTCCAAAATTTCCTTTGATTTAAATTTGCTCCACTATTAAGGAATTTGATGTATTCCATGTATGGCTGGGGGCTGTGATTTTCCTAATATGAAAGATTATAGGTGGTAATATATGTTTTCAAAGCTTTATATTTTTTCTTTAATTTAAACTCTTTTTAGCTAATTCTTATATTTTTGAAGCTCCAGGCATTAAACAGTGGGTGGAATTTGATGATGAAAGCAGCAGATGTTATTAATGCAAATATATCAGCTGCATCAAGTTCTTATTTAGAAGGTGTGATAGTTGGGCAGGGGCAAAATCAAGTCCTTTTTTATTTTATAATGACTACTTTTCATATTGACAGAACACAAATTTCTGTCCTAAGGAATTATTTAGAAGTTGCAATGATGAGGTGAAATAAGAAAGAAAAAAGTAAAGTAAAATATTAAATATATGACTGCATATGTCAATTTTTAGCCTTACTAAGGAATAACCGACTTACTAAGAAATACATTTGATGAAATTAAAATGAAATCAACTCTGATATTCATCCAATATAGCTAAGAAAATAATAATTCATTTTTAAGCAGTTTATGCATTTAATGCAATCCCTATCAAAATACCAATAGCATTTTTCACAAAACTAGAACAAACAATCTTCAAATTTGTATGGAACCACAAAAGACCCCAAATAGCCAACAACCTTGAATAAGAAAAGCAAAGCAAACCTGGAAGCATCACAATTTCAAACTTCAGCTTATATTACTAAGCTGTAGTGATCAAGACAGTATGGTACTGGCAGAAGGATAGACACATAGATCAGTGGAACAGAATAGAAAACCCAGAAATGAACCCACAACTAATCTTTGATAAAGCAGGAAAGAATATCCAGTGGCGGGGAGGGCAGTGTCTTCAACATATGGTGCCAGGAAAACTGGACACAACATGCAAAAAAAATGAAGTTTAGGCCTCTTTCTTACACCATACACAAAAATAAATTCAAAATGGATTAAAAACCTAAGTGTGAAGCAGGAAACCATTAAAATCCTAGAGGAGAACCCAGGCAGTTACCTCTCTGATATTGGCCATAGTGACTTCCTTTTTAGATATGTCTCCTGAGACAAGGGAAACAAAAGCAAAAGTAAACTATTGGGACAACATCAAAGTAAAAAGCTTCTGCACAATGAAGGAAAGAATCAACAAAACTGCCTTTAGGCAGCCTATGGAATGGGAGAAGATATTTGCAAATGACATATTTCATAAAGGGTTAGCATCCAAAGTATATAAATAATTTACATAACTCAACATCCAAAAAAACAAATTATCTAGTTAGAATATGAGAGAAGATATGAATAGACATTTTTCCAAAGAAGACATACAGACATACAGATGGGCAACAGACACATGAAAAGAGGCTCAATATCACGGATCATCAGGGAAATACAAATCAAAACTACAATGAGATATCACCTCATACCTGTCAAAATGACTAAAATTTAAAAAAATAACATAAGAAACAACAAATGCTGGTGAGGCTATGGGAAAAGGGAACCCTCTTACACAACTAGTGGGAAAGCAAACTGGTGCAGCCACGCTGGAAAAGAGTATGGAGCTTCCTCAAAAAGTTAAATACTCTATGATCCAGCAACTGCAGTAGTAGGTATTTACCCAAAAATGCAAAAATACTAATCCAAATGGATACATGCACCCTGATGTTTATAGCAGCATTATCTACTCCCTTCAATAGCCAAATTACGGAAACAACCCAAGTGTCCATCGACTAATGAATGGATAAAGAAGATGTGTGTGTGTGTGTGTGTGTGTGTGTGTGTGTATGAATCTATTAATCTATATATCAATATCTATATCTATACATATAATGGAAATTACTCAGCCACAAAAAGAATAAAATCTTGCCATTTGAAACAACATGGGTGGAACTAGAATATATTATGCTAAGTGAAATAAGTCAGCAGGAGAAAGACCAATACCATATGATTTCACTTATATGTGGGAAAAAAAGGGGAAAAAAGATAGAGAGAGGTAAACTAAATCTTAAAAATAGAGAATAAACTGATGGTTAGCAGAGGGGAGGTGAGTGAGAGGCTGGGTTCAATACGTGATGAGGATTGAAGAGTGCACTTGTGATGAGCACCAGGTTCTATACAGAAGTGTTAAATTGCTGAATTGTGCACCTAAAACTAATATTACACTGTATGTTAACCAACTGGAATTTAAATAACTTAAAAATCAATTTGTTTCTATTTTTAAATTATTTTTTCTGAAATACTTTGAAACTACAAATGTATGTTTTATATTTAGTCATTATTACTTCATTGTGTAGGTTTGAATTTGAATGGTTCACTCACATAGACTGCAGTTTGAATCTGAGTCACAAAATACAGAAAGATTTATTTGCATATGGAATATGTTGTCTATATTAAGTCAAAGATTTTCTTAGGCATAAAAAAATTGAGACATGGGCAATTCAAATTCAACTTTACTTATATAAACATCCAAAAATATTTAATTGCTAAATACTAAAGATCATGGAATTTAAATAAAGAATGCTGTAATATTTTGTTATTTTCTTTGTAATTAATAATTTACTGAACTTCTACATTCTGCTGGAATAGATGTAAATTGCTAAAAATACTTCCCTAAATAAACAAAAGGAGTCAAAAACAATTAAAAAGGCAATATGAACTTTGATATAAAAGTTGATCTCCTGCAAATACATATTATCAAAATAATTTAACAAATGGCAAAAGAAAATAGTATAAGAAAGTTTATTATAGCCTTCCTTACATTTGAAAGTATGCATTAAATGATGGACAAATACAAAAGATGATTTCAGATAGGTTTAAGTTTTATAAAGGAAGTAAAATAGTGTAGTTGAGCCTGAAGAAGAGGCTAATTTAAGTAAGGTGTTCAGGGGAGGCTTCTCTGTGGAAGTGACATTTAAAAAAAAAATATTTATTTTGCTTCAGAGCCCAAGAGAGAACAAGTGGGGAAAGGGGCAGAGAGATAGAAGGGGAAAAAGAGAATTCCATGAAGGCTCTGCACTGACAGCAGAGAGCCAGAGGTGGACCTCAACCTCATGAACCATTTAATCAAAAATGGAGCCAATATCAAGAGTAGGACACTTAACTGACTGAGCCACCAAGCCACTGCCCTCTCTTAAACCGTGAGAAATTAGCTTACCAGTTCAACAGTTCTAGGCAGAGTATGAGCAAATAATAAAGAATTGGGATGAAAATAAGTTTGGGATTTTCAAACATAAGAAATACGGTATTTTTTAATAAGCAGGAGTAAAAAACTAGGAGAAAGTTTGGATGAGACATCATAATCATGGGTGATAAGCATCATAATAGGAAAACCTGAAGATGAGAACCTATTTTAATGGATATACAATTCCTGTTGGAACTTCTGGAAATTTAAAAGTCAGAATAGCTGTCTGGAATCATATAATGTAATGTTTTAAGCCCTAGGGATGACTATGGATTTATTTAAATGTGTACAGAAACCATTAGAAAGATTAGAGAAGCACTGGGTGTTATTTGGAAACCAATTTGACAATAAACTATTATTAAAAAGAAAAAAAGAAAAAGAAGAGAAGCAACATGAAAGTATTCATATTTTCAAGGACCATGCCTTCTTCTGTTGGGGCAGGGTACTCTGACATGGGGTACATTAAGATTAGAAGCAATGAGACAATTCAGAGGCTGCTATAGTACTATAACTTCTATTAATGTATCTATGACTTTTGGAATACATTTAATTCATGTATATGGCCTTCATAATGCATTTAGTTTATAAATTCATATTCATTTTGTGAAGACTGTTGACAACCTTAACAGTTCCACTGTAACAACTAGAAAAGCTCAGGCCACTGGGAAAATCATAATTTGGTTGGTACTAAGAGCGGTAGAAGCAATAATGAATTGAATTGGAATTCCAGAAATGGGAAGAAGACTCCTAGGTTGAACTGACTAGTCTATCACTGACGCTTTTCTTCTTGGTGACATTTGCTAATTATAAGCTAGGACCAATGAGGGACTTGGCTCTGGGTCAGAGACCATGCTGAGAACCATGACTGAAAGTAAGAAAAACTGTCCTTCTCTTGGAACTTAACAGGGCTGATGGAGGAAACAGTCAACTTGAGAATACCCTATACAGCCAGTTTTCCCCAGGGACAAATTCTGAATTTCAGTCTGTGGTAGGTGGCTTTGTTTACAAGGAAACCAAGTAATAACTCCTATGATTATGTAGTTTTCAGCACAAGTCCAACCAGAGAAATGGAGCCTGCCTCAAAACACAGTTAATTTTCTCTTCAGCATATCTGAAAGACTTAGAAATAGGAGGAATCAAAGGATTGGAGAACTAAACAAAATTTCTGCAGATCAGAATATCCTGGGTTTTCAGGGCTGAAGAAAGAGATCTGAAAGGCTCTCAGTCAAAGATTGAAACATCCTATGAACATGCCCCAAGACAGAGATGGCTGAATGATATTCCTAATAGTGACATTAGTACAAATGAGGACTTGTTATTAATTTCCTTAGACAAAATCATGAAAAGCTGAAAATTTCAATAGAAAAATTTAATCTATAAGAGAATCAAATGTACATTTTAGAATGTAAAATACAATTTCTGAAAGCAAACTCGTTCAATGATTTTAACAACAGAATGTGCACAGAAGACAAGATTTGTTGTGTATTTTATTATATGCACTTTATTGCATATAAAGTATACATACAAATTATTGTGTAAATTTAAATATTATATATGGCATATGTAAACATTAACAATGATTATGTCTAGAATTGCTGCTGACTCCTTTTTAATTTTCATTTTTCCTCTTTTTTGCCTATTTTGGTTAACATGAATTACACTTTTAGACTGGGTAATGGCATTAGCTACTGAAACAAACAACTCCAAGATCTCAATGCATTAACACAACATTTTTTTTTTCCCATGGTAAGTAAAATGTTAGTATTTCACTTTAGGTGGTCCTCGTAGACAGCTTTCCACTAAATGGTGACTCTGGGAACTAAGGTCTTATCATCTAGTGGCTCCACAATGGCCCAGGGTCTCCTTCTCCCTGCATTTTGCTGTTTGACTGAAAAAGAGAAATTCTGAAGGATTCTGCAGTCATCCCCTGAGTCCCTCAGTACATGCACACCACTTCCGTCTATTACCCAGTGTGCAGTGGTATCATGATGTCACTGGGAGCTGGGAAATGGAGTGCCTGGTGGGTGGACAACTCCCTCAACACTATACAACAGAAAGGGGGCATAAATCTATGCAGTTCAGCAAGCAACCTTTGCCACAATGAAAGTATGCAGTGAAGCAAATTACGATCTACATGCAAAGTAAATGCATTGTTTCCACATTTAAACTATCCAAATGGTTGCTTAATCTATGTCTTTTCTTCTGTTCTCTAAAGTCATCCCTTATAATGTGCCTATTTATTTAATTGGGTAAAGTAAAGTTTGTACATCTCCAATGTATAAATTGTCTCTAAAAGTTTTAATTGCTTATAATTTGTCAGAAAAAAAGGGGAGTATTTGTCTTTTTCACTTTTATCTCCTTTTTTAATGTACAGATTAGATTTGTGCTTCCCACCCTTTGAATTTACAGGAAAAAAAGAAAAAATATGGAGGCATTCTGTAAATATTTGTATGTATAATGCATCACTTTTGATATTTTTCATTACAAAATAATTTTTCATAGGAGAAAATTTATAATTACTTGCCAATGTATTATCATTTTAACCAGGTTTTCTAACCACTGTCGCCTTTTAAAAAATTACTTATTCATTTTCTCTTGCCTTATGCTAAATAATAACACAAGATTAAAAAAAAAATGTTTGCAATAGGTTTCCTCCAAGTGCAAGTTAGTGACTATATGTCTTCCACATAGTTTCTGTTTGCCTTCCTGGTTCACTTCCTCATTCCATCTTCTTATCAATGCCTTGAAGCCTGACCTTCAGCTTCAAGATGACAACTTTAAAAGACACCCATGTGCTTTTGCTACCAGAAAGTTTCAGCCAATGGGAACCCCAGAAGAAGATGGACAAGGGAGCATATATCAGTACACTTATCCTCCTGGGTCCATCCATGACCCAGTACAATGAAGGGCTGACTGTGGCTCTGAACTGCATATCACTGTGTCTCTTAAGGTGGTCTCTTCAATAGGACTTTCTCCTTCTAGGTTCTGGTCATTTCCCCTTCTAATCTTATTTACTGCTCTTTCCCTCTAGTATTTACTGTGTTGTATCTATGAATAACATTATTTCAAATTAAGTGAAGAAACAAATATCCATTATAATTAAAACATAAATTACATATGCATTTACACTGAACCTCATTATTATTTGGCCATAAAAGATTTTAACCATATTATTACTATAATTTCATATATATTATTATAAGACAAGAGTATGATAATTCTTTTCTTTATTAAAACATTAACACTAGTTATAAAATATTATTTATGGGATCAAAATACTAGCATAGTAAAAAGCCAAAATTTTGATGTTCATTTCAAAACACATGGAGCACCTGGATGGCTCACTCGGTTAAGCATTCTGCTTCAGCTCAGGTCATGATCTCACGGTTCATGAGTTCAAGCCCTGCGTCAGGCTCTGTGCTGACAGTTAGCTCAGAGCCTGGGCCCTGCTTTGGATTCTGTGTCTCCCTCTCTCTCTGACCCTCCCCTGCTCGCGCTGTCTCTGTCTCTCAAAAATAAATAAAAAACATTTTAAAAAATTCAAAACACTAATCACATTAAAGGTAACACTTAGTGCTTTATTGCTTATCACAAATATGCATTTTTAAAAAGTTATGAAAAGAATCTCAAAATGTATATCAGTAGAATATTGGCTGTTCTATTGGCTAATGGCTGTTTTCTAGCCCTTTTCACTGAATGCTAAAACTCATGATAAACATAATATTAGATAATAGATTTTATAAAGTTGTTTTTCATTCTTGACATGTTTTGTAAACTGATTATCAGTAATTATTTTTTCTTTTTCTTTCTTGATGAAACAGTATTTTTAAATGAAATAAACTTTAATTAAGTAACACCTGATCATAGCTAAATACTAACATTTTAAAACATACATTATTTTAGAACCTACTACTATTCATCAAGATGTCTGGCTCTCCTCCTGAGAATATGGGAGGCCAGCGCTGTCTCATGTCCTCGAATGGTAGGCATGTCCATGTTATTTGCTATGAAATAGATATTCTATACAGATCTGAGTAGCTATGTGTGTCACTTCCATGAAAAAGCATGTACTTGCTGAAATTAGTCTTTCCATGTCTTTCTTCCCTTGCAACAGAGATAGTGGAGACAATCTTTCTATCTCTATGGATTTTCCTATTCTGAACTTTCCATAGAAACTTAATGATACAATATGTAGCCTTATGTCTGGCCTCTTTCCTTTAGTGTAGTGTTTTTAAAAAGGTTCATGCATATGGTAGTGTATACCTTACTTATCCTTTTGAAACTCCATTAATAATCCAGGTTTCTGGAATTTGTATTAAATATAAATGATGCAATTCTTAATATCCTATATCTTTTCATTGAGTTTTCTTCCATTTTAAACTATTGATTTACCTTTCTAAGAGTAAAAAAGCTTAAAGGCAAACTATACTTGATTCTATAGCTGATCATTGTTGAACTAAAAAGTATTAGCCAATGACTTCTTAAAGGAAAATATAAAAACATTTTCTTTTGCTGTTGTAATACATTCTCCTAAATATTTCTAAAAGTATGGAATTATAAGGATTTATATACTTTCTGTAACTCACTATGAAAGGAAATGCGAATCACATAAAAATTTAAAAATTCAACAATTTAAATAGATATGTTCTATGAACAAAAAATAGTAAAGATCTTTATTTTGATAGCTGATTAATTCTTAGACAATTTCTATGACATTTTAATTATGCAGAAGCCATCCTTTTTTCATAAGTAGAAATGAACCATATCCCGAAGTCTTAGTATCAAAAGGCATTACATTTTACTTTAATATATGTGAACTTCTAAGATGCAACTCAGCATCAAAAAAGCTACAAATGAATTCTTCACCCTGGGTATTACTGACAAAAAGGATTAAATAAATACATTTGATTTCTTTTTTTTCTTCTACAGCATAAGCTAGCTATAGTAACAGAATAAAGCTTCTGTGTTCTTTTTTGTACTATATTGCAAAACTCTCATCTAATGTAAATTGATATATAACAACTTTTTCTTTTCTCTGTGAGGATTTTGTGCCTTAAAAAAAATCAATTCCTCTTTCAACAGTCCTAAAGTTAGTTTGCCTAGTAAATTTTTTTTTACAAAAATATGTATTTTCTCCCTCACTCTTGCTAGGGTATTGCTTCTCTCTCCTACCTTTCTCTCACTGAACCTCTCTGCACTCCCATGGATTCTTCAATATCATGATGATGCATTTAATTTTCTAATTATAGTCATCTTCCCAGAGTCTCAGCTTTCAGAAAAAAAGAGAATTTTTTTATTTTTAATGAAGGGGTAAGCTATAAAATGAATTTGTCATAGGAAGATCAAATATTAAGGGATGCCTAAGGGGAGGCATCAGAACAGTCACTGTCAATGACTCAGGATCTTCTGTCCACGTCCTTTGTTATTTTTCTAATGGTTATTCATAGAAGCTTTTTCAAATAAAGGGACTCCTTGACTTAGTACATATAAACCACTACCAGGACATTGCTAAGATCCACTCTGTGTTAATGCTGCTCTTGAAGTGAATGTAGTTTCAGTTTCTAAATGATAAAGGGCCAAGTCCAAAATCATCATCTGCAAAGGCACCTTTCATTTTCTTCGGCAAGCCATTCCAATGTTGGACCCACACACAAAAGCACAACATGGAATACCTATTAAGTTCTGAAACTTTATTTCAAAACACAGTGACGCCCTGTAATGTAGTTAACCATTACTGTTCTGCCTTCTCTACTCTGAACCATTTATGAGAGAGTCATGGATTTATCATTAAGGGTTTAATGCTAATGAGCCCTATGTTGAATGTAGAGATTAGTAAAAGAAATTTCATCATTTATTTTCATACTTAACATTGTGTTCAGATGGTGTATACTTACTTTAGCGTATATTTCCACTCCATGTATACAAATTTTAGGTGAAAAAAAAATCCTTACAGGGAGAAATCCCAGTTCCTGTTCCTGCTGTAACATAGGCTGAAGTATTTCTTTGTCACCATAGCTATGTCTGCTGTTCCGATAACCTGGGTTGCTACAGAATCACAACCTGCCACTATCCAAAGGTGAACCAACAGCCAGTAAAACCTGTTCTGTCATGGCCAGGTAATCACCTCACACCACTTTCCTCTTTCCACAGGATTCACTGCTGAGGAATCCTATGCAGAGGCATGCCACCTGTTTAATTTTCTTGCTGAGAAAAAACAGAAGAAACAAGTTCTGTAGTCTCTTGATTAGTGCTATATGGGCAGCATTGGTTCTTTGCAAACATGAGTGCAAGAGAGTTCTCTTCTTTATATGTATTTCCATACTTTCACCAGAAAATAACATTATTATTTTTTTTAAATGTTTTATTTATTTTTGATACAGAGAGAGACAGAGCATGAGAGGGGGAGGAGCAGAGAGGGGAGACACAGAACTGGAAGCAGGCTCCAGGCTCTGAGCTAGCTGTCAGCACAGAGCCCGACGCGGGGCTCGAACCCACGAACGTGAGATCTGACCTGAGCGGAATCGGAGGCTTAACCAACTGAGCCACCCAGGCGCCCCGAATAACATTATTATTAAATAGAAGTAAGTTACTGAAATTTATTATTCAGCCTTTAAAAAGAAAGAAATCCTATATTTGCAACAACATGGATGAAACTGGAGGATATTATGCTAAGTGAAATAAGCCAGGCACAGAAAGACAAATATCACATGATTCAACTTACAAGTGAATCTAAAATAGTCAAACTCAGTTTCTTGATTTCTCTTTCGGCTGCTTCATTTTTGATGTATAGGAATGCGACTGATTTCTGTACATTGATTTTGTACCCTGC
>NC_043704.1:25307738-25373384 GCF_006229205.1 Suricata suricatta
AAGAAGGTGAATTTCCTATTTTCAGGATGCAGAGTTCTAAATATATCTATCAGTTCCATCTGTTCTAATGTGTCGTTCAGGTCCATTGTTTCTTTAGTGATTTTCTGTCTGGTTGATCTATCCATTGCTGTCAGTGGCGTATGGAAGGTGGGAATAGAGTGGTGGTTGCCAAGGACTGGAAGAAGAGGGAAATGAGATATTAGTCAAAAATATAGTTGTGGGAAAAGATGAATACATTCTGGGGACTTGATGTACAACACGGTGGTTATAGTTAATAATACTGAGTTGTATATTTGAAATGTGCTAAGGGAATAGATCATATATGTACTCACTACATACATAGACACACACACACACAAAGATAACTAACTGTGTGAGGCGATGGGTATCTTAAGTAGCTTTATTATGGTCATCATTTCAAACGTATATGTATGCCAAAATATCACATTGTACACTATAAATGTATACATTTTCTATTTGTTGATTGTACAAGAATAAAACTAGAAAACCTTTTTAAAAGAAATTTAAAAAACACTCAATAGTATTAGAGGCAAAAGAGAAATGTCACTAAGATGATGAGGATATTGATTCAGAAAAGGTATCAATCCTTGAAGAAGCATCAATCTGCCAACTAACCTGGATTAGTACCATACAACTAGTTTCTGACTCATGCAGATTCTCCAGGACACCTATCCTGAATACAGTGACTCAGTGAACTTGGTGGCCTTAATATCCTGGCTCTTTATTTTTAACACAGTGCCTATCTCTGAGATAACAGAGTGAAGAATCATGAAGGTTTTGCTGCCTCAGGTCCGAAAAGTCACATATCACTTATGCTTATATTATATTGGCCAGACAATTGACATAGTCTTCCACATGGACCCCCCCAAAAAGAGAACTGAATATTGGTTAGAAGTGGATATTGTTCTACCTCAGAGACTGAGAAGTGAAACTTTGATCTATAATTACTGAGATGTAATGCTAGGAGAATACCTCTTCTATAGTTATTCAAGTGAATGCAAAAATTAATGGATTGAGTCCTGGGAAAAGTCATGGATTAATTTTTGTAAATATTTTATCTGTCGATACCATCCAAATTCTCCTGTTTTTTGCTATACACTTATATAGCTTATATTGTCAGACATATATTAAATATAAAATATCTATTAAAAAGAATAATTATTCACATGCTTTCTCATAGGGAATGCACAAGGAAAAACTAGGTCAGCATGAGGAAGACATTTTTTTAGACATAGATTCTAATGTTCTTTGCAGTTTCTAAGTCTTTGGAGTTGGATTTAAGGCACAGCACCTCTAAACTCTTGGGACTTTTCACATTTATATTTTTTCCTTAGACATACAAATACAAAATTCATATAAACTTTTCAGATTGAATCACATACATGATTAAAAAAACTAAGCAACCAGTTTTCTAGAGAATTTAGGGATAAATGAAAAAGTTGTCTATCAGTTTGCATTCCCGCTAATAGTGCACAAGGATTCCCTTGTATCTGCAGTCTTGCCAGCCTTAGTTATCGCTTGTCTTTCTGATATCAGCCATTCTAACAGCTGTGAGGTGGTGTCTCATTTTGGTTTTGATTTGCATTTACAGCTTTGTTTAGAAGCCCTGTTGATTCAAATTTGCATCCTCAGATGGAGAACTGCATGAGGATATTTAATTGGCATCCCAAAATTAACATGTGAAAAATAAAACTAATATTCTCTCCTCCACACTCAATCTTATTCTAAGAAACTGATTCTGGCCTGGTATTTCCCACTTTAAAAAAAATTAGCCAATAGCACAAACATTCAACAATCCTCAAATCAATCTACTTATTCCCATATATTATGAACATCACATGCATGTATCATCAATCCCTGCCTCTTACCTTCTCTCTTGATGGCTTTTTAAAAACTTCTCTCCATTTTGATGGCCAGCATCCAACTTGAAGTTTCCTTCTTGTTTTATCTTAACTTCTGCAATACCTACCAAACTTATTTTCGAGTCTCCATTCTTAAATTTGTTTTATGCATCAATAATAGGAGTCAGCATTTTTACTTTGAAAATGTAAATCAGTTTATTTATTCCAATGCTTTAAAATTTTCACTAGGGTTTGTATTGTGTTTGTATTGGAAATGGTGTAAAGCCACAATTGTTACTTGGATTAGGAAGATCTGCATGATTTTTCTTTTTCTCCTTGCTGTACCCTTCTGGTCTCTCCAGAGGGGAGAGGTATATGCAAAAAAAATAAATAAATAAAAAAAAAATAAAAAATAAAAAAAAGGAACAAGGAAAATCCATGTAGGGCTGGAAGAAAAAGATGAAATTCTATATATGTTTTAATTGAGAAATATATTGTTTATTTATTTTTTAATGTTTATTTTTGAGACAGAGTGTAAGTGGAGAAGGGGCAGAGAAAGAGGGAGACACAGAATCTGAAACAAGCTCCAGCCTCTGAGGTGTCAGCAAAAATCCCAGTGCAGGGCTTGAACTTGGAAACAGTGAGATCATGACCTGAGTCGAAGTCGGCCACTTACCCGACTGAGTCACCTAGGCGCCCTTTATATTAAGTTTAGTATCATATATATTTAATATACAAGTTCCTATTGTCTCCTTTATTTTATTTCATGATACTAAATTTTATTATATTAGTATATTTTGGTAACATATACTACTAGTGCTTAGACAATAAGCAATATATCAGTTATGACCTATGGATGAATATGGAACATTTTTAAAAGATAGGATGTGCATTTTTAAAAAAAGTTTGAAGACCGCTTCTCATCCCATGTCTGTTTTCCTCTCCTTGCTGTTTGTATTTTAGTCACAGAGTCTTCTATTATTTGGACCTACCCCTTGCTACCTGAGGCCCATCTCTCACATTGTCCTTTATGGAACCGTAATTGTAATTTTCCCCACTATGACCTAAGCTCAAAATCGGTAAATGTAAATGTTTGTTCAAAACAAGACCCGTGGTATCTAGCAACTGCACTATGTATATTGACAGTAGCTACACTTTTCTTGAAAGAACTCTTGTTTAAACTTATATATGCGTTTGATTCTTCTTTTGCAAAATAAAGACAAAAAATAGTGGTGCTTTGTAAAAGAAAAACACACAAACTTTCTAGTTAATTCATTAGAAGAGACACAACATTACTATACTGCCTTTTATACATTATTTAATTAGTATTCAAACAGCCCTAAAGAGTACTTTTTTGGAAGTGCCATTTAAAGAACACAGAAAAAGAGAACTTAACAATTTGCCAAGGGTCAAAAATTTGGTCAATAGCAAAGCCCTTTCAAAGACCCTAGACTTCATGTTTCTTATTCCTGTGACTAGAACTGCAAGTTAAATGGATTCAATTTCATGAAGAAGGAAGAAACTAACTCATAAAATTATAAAGCTTGAAGGGTTTCCAAAGGTCATCTAACCAATCCCCTTTTCTAAAATTTCTAAAATTTCAAGTAAGTATTTTATCAGAGAATAGTTTACAATAATTTTCTAGGGAAACAGTATTTTATTATTATAAACAATATTTTATTATTATATAAATATTCCATTTCCAGGGGAATAGTAAATATTATTATTTTAGGGAAATAATGAATAGTAAATATTACCTGAATTATAAGTTAATTCATTTGATGTTTTTATTTTATCACATAAAAATGGTTTTTAAAACCATTTTCTACAAAATAAATTTGAGCCAACTTCCTCTTTTTTTTCATTTTTAGAGCATCCAAAAAGTTATTATTCTACAGAGAAACCATTATACTTAAGTATAGTGGTCATTGCCCTATTTATATGAAAATTTCTCTTATCATAATTCTAGGTTAAAAAAGTCTCAAGACCATTAGATCCTTTTGGTTAGTAACTTCAACATATGTTTAACCACGTTATCTGGATTAACTAATTCTTCTCTGGCTTTGTATTTTTTAATTTCTAATGAATTCCTAATTCCTAATGAGTAAGTGAGTGCATTCCTGAGAGAAGAAACCTAGTGGATAATGATCCTGTAACAGAAGAACTTAAAATACCTTCTAGAAATGTGGAGGGGAAAAAAAGCTTGTGATTATAAAGAAGACAAGGAAGAGAAACACAGAATCACATGGTGGAGGTGGACAGGAATTAGAAACATAGATAATCTAATAGGAGGAGCTAACTCAGAAGAAATCAACTAGGTAGTTACTGTGTAATTTAAGCAAATAGATGATTGTACTTAGGGTGGTAGTGGTAAATGCAGAGAAGAATGGATGTCCTGAAGAGATATATGGGACATTAAATTTACAGGACATCATCGGAAATGAACTTGGGTGTTGGAGTCAGTAAGGTATCAAAAATGATTATTGAGCTCAGGAATGTACAAAAAAAAAAAAAAAGGATGTCACTGTTGGTTTCTGTAGAATGTAGATTCTCTAAAAGTCTCCCAAATTCAATCAAAATATCTATCATCGAAATTAACCTAATTTGCTCTACTGCTCTAATATGTAGATAATGTAGGTTATTAAGGACAAGTAGCTGTTTATAATAAATGCATAATTTGATATTTCCCTTAATGGAGAGACTGACAACATAAACAATATCAAGCAATATTTCTTAAGAAATGTTAAATGTAGAACAACAGATGGAACTAAGTCTTTCTAATGCAAGACTTGTTCTAAATAAAAATATATGTAGGGGCACTGTTAAAAAATAGTTCTCAGTAACAGTTAAAAAAAATAAGTACAATTGGATTATTCCAGCAGTGTTTCTTCTTATTAGCTGAGATGCCTACTCACCTTATTTTACATTTTCTTTTGTTCTGAAACTTGATAAACTTTTGGTATAATGATGCAATTTCAAAAATTACCTTTAACTAATTAGTATATGATCACATAGATATGATCAATAGCTTTATATCTTTCTTAACCATACTTATTGAGATAGAAGAAAATATATTTTCAATAAAGAATATAATAGGATTATATTGAAGCATGCTCTCCTCAATGTACTATCCCACAGAGTATTATTATAGACTTATTGTAAACCTGCGGAGGACTTCTGGAGGCTGAATTAAGTTATGTGAGATAAGAGATGGGAAAAAAGTTTAACCCCTCCTGGATAGTCTGTAATGGCACAGGAAAAAGAAAATGTGATGAGATTAAGAGGTCTGACATTTTGCCCTTTAATGTGGAAACTCCAAGATCTCCTTTCCCCTGGTGTGACCGGTGATGGCTGGGACTGTGGCATTTCCTTTTGCTCGATTCCCTGAGTGACTGTCGAGGGTAGGGTTGTCAGATAGAATACCAGACACCTAGTAATATTTGATTTCAGGATAACAATAGCAACTGAGTGAATAGAAGTATATCCCATACTTATACTGCATGGAATATATGACTACTACAAAGATATTTTTGTTCATCTGAAATGTAAATCTGAATACATCTTATTTTTATGTGCTAAATCCAGCCACTTTAATCAAGGCTCCCAGACAATACATAACAAGACATGGAGAATGAACACCAACAACAAAAATTATTTAAATCATGAGATTATTACAATAAAGCCTAGCTAATTTATACTGACATATCTGTCTGAAGCCAAACATCTATTTGTGCCAGAGAAGAGGTAATTATATTCAATTAGATTATAGGATCTTTAGATATACAACCTATAGATATTTATATACATAGATTACAGGATATTTGAATTTATGTCTTGACTTTTCCTCTAAGTTACAAGGCCCAGTTTGTTTCACAGTTAACAGAACTATCCTAATTTATGTTTATATAACATTTAACTTTCCCAACAGTATAATAAAAAATTAAGCATTACTATATATTTTTAATTCTTCACCATATACAAATTTGAGCTTATCACATGTTATGCAACACTGAATTTATAATACTGGCATTGACAAACACAATAAATCAACATAATACTGTGTCACTGACAAATGGCCATCTGGTAAAAAGCTCAGTACACTGTAGCCAAATTTGAAGAAAACCTACCAAATGAAAAGCAGTGCTAGAGATACCTACATAATTATTTTGAAAGCCTACAAAGAATACAGATGTTGAATGCATAGAATCATTTTTTGGATCTTACTGAATCTTACTGTGTTTGGATATTCACTTTTTCTATATAACTACAGGGAATCATTTCTTTAAAAGGTACAGGAAGAATAAAGAAGTAGTTTAAAAGATAACACTTTTGTATACTCTGCGTGCTTTTGCTTTCCATTTTCACATGAGGGTAATAAGTATGCATCTTTGAAATTGTATCTAGGCAGGATATTTAAAATTAGTTCATTTCAAACTCAGAAAAATCCCATTTGAAAAAAAGGCAAAAACAGTTTTTCAGTTAGCATACACATAGGCTTACATCAGCTTTGAAATACATCTCATAGCAACTGGCACTGGCACTGACTGATAAAATAGAAAATCTTACCTCTAACTTGAGAAAAATGCTTACTACACCACAGGTTTTCAGCATTGCTTTAAAAACAATTGTAATAGTTGATCCAAAAGGGAGAAAAAGAACAGAGTTGAGCACTGGGAAATAAAGAAAACTGTACAGTATAAAGTCTTCAAAAATGGCTATGTTGGTAATATAAATTTTTTCTTTACAAGATATGGACTAAAATTCCATTAACAGGGCATTTGCAAAGACGCGTATTGCTCAGAAAGCCAGGAGGACTTAAATGATGATCAGCAATACTTCTGCTTTTTTGGGGGAAAAATTATCATTGAAGATTCATTTTTTAAATTCAAAATATTTAAAACTGTAATCATTTGTTCAATAAAATTGTTGTATTCTATGCTAACCAGAGTTCTAAGTGAGGATTTGAAACAGTTAGATAACAAAAATATAATACTTTTTAGTTTTCATTCTAGTGTAGAAACATAGAAAATAAAGTAAATAAATAAAACATACTGTATGACAGATGGTAGTCATTGCTAAGGGAAAATGTAGGGTAGGAAGACAGACAATGTTGGAATGGGAATCACTATTATATAGAGAATGACCCAGAAACTGAAGAATGTAAGCAGGAGAGTCCTGTTGAGGGGATAGACAATAAATAAAACTCTGAAGTGGAAGACAAAATCTGCTTGATTTTTTTAAAATGTTTTATTTAGTTTTGCTACAGAGAGAGACAGAGCATGGGATGGGGAGGAGCAGAGAGAGAGGGAGACACTGCATCAGAAACAGGCCCCAGGCCCTGAGCCATCAGCATAGAGCCCAACACGGGGCTCAAACCCACAAACGTGAGATCATGACCTGAGCTGAAGTTGGAGGTTTAACTGACTGAGCCACCCAGGTGCCCCTGCTTGATTTTTTAAAAGATCATTCTTACTTCTCACTTGAGAATTGACTTTGGAGACTGAGGAGGAATGTTAAAGATTAGAAACAGTGAAGCTGGTTGGGAGTCTCAGAAAATCCAGATGAAAGACAATCATGACCTGGATCAGGGTGATAGCAGTGGAGCAGAGAAAGGTAACTGGATTCGGGAAGCATTCTGGTATATGTTGATAGGGCCAACATATTTACTGACACTTTGCATAGGGTGTGCGAGAGGAAAAATGAGGTCAAGAGTTATTCCACGGTATCTCCATAAGTAAGTAAGTAAAGGGAAGGTCTGAACTGTTATTCTTAATCAAAAAGAAAACCAAGCAAGAATAGGTTTGGAGTGGACATAGTGAAGATCATGAGTTCACTGTTGGACATAGGAGTTTTGAGTTGCAAGGGGACGTCTAAGTGAAAGTGTGTAATCAAGGAGTTTGAGTATACACCTCTGGAATTTAAAGGAGACCTGAGGTTATAAATTTGGGACTCATTAATCTACAGATGGCAAGTAAAGCCATCAAGTGAGATGAAGAGAGAGAAGATAGAGTTATGATGGAGGAAGAAGGAAGTGGAAAAACAAAGCCTGGACAAAAATCAGAGGATTTGAAAACTATGAGGAAACAGAAAAATGAGAAGGAGCAGTGTTAGAAGTAGAAGGAAAAACTACAGGATTCAGAAAGGCATCAGAAAATAGTGTTTCAAGTATAGGAAACACTATGATAAGGACTGAAAGGTCAACTAAGATGAGGACTGGAACTGGTCATCTTCCTGACCAAACTGACAAATTTAAAAGACAAGAAATGGAAATTCATACCAGTGCTTCTTTGACATGTTTGATTGAGTTGCTGATCTCTAATTCCCTAGAAAAACACAATTATTTTTATTGACTATATTTTTAGGGAAAATGAATTTATTTGGCTTTATTTGTTTTTGTTTTTGTTTGTCACCAGAAAATTCATGCTACCAAAGTCAGGGAAACACTTTGGGTCGGGGAGAGGAAGTTCCTGTTGCAAAATTATCTATTCCAAATAGTCTCCAGATTAGAGAAAATATCATGAGAGTATTTAGTGTTAGGTATCCTGAGGCGCACCGTGAAGTAGACATAGGTAACATACCAATTACTATTTACATTATCACTAGCAGCTGGGGATCACTTGGAATCTATCATAATAAAGAACTACTGTTCTAAAGATCACTACATGTTCGAGTATTTACTTTTACCAACAGCACACTTAGAAAATCGTTTCAGTTTCTTGATGAAAGACTACAGAAACATTCTGAGTATTTACATTGAGAGAAGCTTCCTCTATGATCGTCTCTTGAACTGTGAACAGACTCAGATCTGGGAGTTATTGACAAGCTAGAAATATATTTTATGGTAGAATGAGTAAGCATTTATTCATTCTTGTTAGTTTCACTCATAAATTATTTAACTTTTCCTTAATAGGGGCAGGGAAGGAATGTTCACAGGAATGATCCAACAAGAATCTGTTTTTAAATATATATATATATATTTCTAATGTTTATTTATTTTTTGAGAGAGAGACAGATCACATGCAGGGGAGGAGCAGAGAGAGACAGGGAGACCCAGAACCTGAAGCAGGCTTCAGGCTCTGAGCTGTGAGCAAAGAGCCCCATGTAGGATGAATGGCAAGATCATGACCTGAGCCAAAGTTGGATGCTTAACCAACTGAGTAACCCAGGCGCCCCAACCCAATAAGAATCTGAGCATACATTCGTAGCATCAAATAGTGTACACCACAGGCGAAATTCATTCTTGTACAAACTAATCATGGAAATGGTAACCTTTCTCTTATTCTTTGATATATTGACTGGAAGCTAACTACTAGGATTAGCCCAATAAGAAGGGATTATAGGGGGCACCTGGGTGGCTCTGTTGGTTAAGCATCTGACTTCTGATCTCAGCTCAGGTCATGATTTCAAGGTTGTGAGATGGAGCCCTGCAATTGGCTTTGGTTCCATGCTGAGTCTCTCTGCCCCTTCCCCTCTCCCTCTCATGTGCATATGTGTGCTCACTCTCTCTCTCTCAAAATAAACTTTAAAAAAAAAAAAGAAAGAATTACAGGGATGCCTGGATGGCTCAGTAGATTAAGCATCTGACTTCAGTTCAGATCATGATCTCATGGCTTATGAGTTTGAGCACCACATTGGGCTCTGTGCTGACAGGTCAGAGAGCCTGGAGCCTGCTTCAAATCCTGTCTCTACCTCTCTTTGCCCCTCCCCTGCTCACATGCTCTCACGCTCTCATGTGCAGTCTTGCTCTCGCTCTCAAATATAAATAAACATAAAAAAAACAAAAGTATTACAAAAGACACTAGTACTAAGAATTGGAGATCAATGTAGGACATCATATGTGTTTAAGTAGGACACCTGTTTTTGAAAAGGGACATATGTATATGCATGAGAGTAATCTCATTTAAAGTATGGGAAGCTATGTTGTTTAAATTAATGTAGGCATAATTTTATAAAGAGAGATTATAATCAACTACATGATTGTATTTTTTAAGGGAGTGAGTGATTTAAAATATGAGAAGGGATTGATGGAGGCTCAGTGTCTTTCTGTTCACCTTTAGGTTGAAAATGCCTATCTTCCCTATATTTTTGTCTTTAACATATTAATATCAATGCTGATCATACTACCAATGCAAATTAAAAATAGTTGTCAGTAAACTTAAGGTTCTACATGTTATTATCTTGACAAGAACTGAAAACTAATCATCACTTCTCACAATAGGTGTCTGAGAAATAAATAAAAGAAAATTGAACTCAAGAATCTCATTATATAAGTTGAATCTATGTTAAGTGACCCTAAATGCAGAGCCCTGATAAAGTTCTGATTTAGGGAGAAGAAAGAAAAAAGTAAATAAGGAAGAAGAAAGGAAGAAAATAAGAGAGATTGAATAATTCATTCGTGATTGATTTGGGGACCTAAGAAAAGGTTCTGACTACCTTACACTTTGGAGCAGTAAACAGAAGAGTTGAAAGAATAATGAGGTAATTTTAGAGCATTTTACTTTCTTGCTAGTTTTTTTATTTGACAATACTCTCATGGATATGAATTTTTCATATAAAAGCAAATAAAATGAAAGATATCTTTGGGGAAAATATTTAGTGGTTTGAAGCAAATTTTTAGTGAAAATGAGACTATCAAACAGAAAAGAAAAAGCCTCAGTAACTATTCATATAGATTTGGATAATTGTTTTGATTTCTTTAAAGAAATTTTGCAGAATACTGTCTAAAGGATGTTAAATTAAGCAGAAAAAGACATTCATCATTCAGAAATATGAAATAGAAGTTGGAAACATATTAGGTTGTCTCCTTAATTGAGAGTAAAATTACATCTTTGCTTTGAATATTTCAGTTGAAATAAAATTTTTATAACTTCCACTTAAATATATATTGTAGCCAAAAAACCAATTCAACTAGAGTAAAAATGACAATAACCTTATTTGATTCCTCTGACAAGAGAATCTTAAAAATAATATTTTCAAATTCAGGAATGGACAAAACACTGGAACAGAAATATCCTGTTCGGACCCACTTTTCTGTGATCAATAATTTGGAATATTAGGTAATCATGACAGTGAGCATTCAAAAGTCTATCAAATGTTAGGTTGCAACATTTTTTAGAGTGTGATGTATTTTGCCTAATAAGAGATTAAGATGAAATAACCTTTTTTATCGTTGTTTGTCTTTTCTCCATACTGTCAATAGCCTAAACCCCAGACAGAAGTAGAAAGTCTTCGACACTGTCTTCTAAAATACTTCTAGAAGCAGAGGTAACAGAGGAACAGCAGGATTGAGGAGAGAGAGGAGCTTTATTTTATACTGGAAGATCACTAATGAGATTAAGGCAAAATGCAGAGGAAAAATTACAGTTGGTAGGAAGGCCAAAGTTATAAATCTAGAAAGACAGAAATGTGGAATGGGCAATGATTTAGTTATATAATCTATGTGAGAGTAAATTACCAAAGGACTTAACTATCTGTGCAAGGATCAAGGTTAGAATGGGAAGCAATAGGACAATTCAGCAAACTAATTTTCAAATATTATATTTGCAATCATATATTCATTTAAAAGAGCACAGTCTGTAAAGTCATAGCACAATCATAATGAAGGGATTCAACGTATACTACTGGAATTTCATTTAAAAAAGATATAGAAGTTTGAGAATCCAATTAATAAATTGTTCACATGTATGTGTTTGTGTTTGCATGTGTATAAAATCCTGTTCTCCAAAATCTCATTCATGAAAATTAATTTGTTTTCTTTTTTTATGTTTTTTTAAATTTATTTATTTTTGAGAGACAGAGAGAGACAGTACAAGCAGGGAAGGGTACATCCCTCTCTCTCTGACCCTCCCCTACTTGCACTGTCTCTCTCTGTTTCTCAAAAATAAATTAAAAAACTTAAAAAAGTAAAATAAGAAAAGATCTATAACATTATATCATAGCTACATAACTAATTTATAATTACAAGTAAAATACAACATTTATTTGAATGGGCTAAGAATTTAAAATCAATGTAATTTCACACATATCTTTGCAATTCTCTTATTCTTGTCATTTTTTGCATCTTGCTCCTTGTACATCTACCCATTTATGCTCATATGCATGTGATCTAGTTTGAACAAATGTCTGCATACACTACTAAACTAGGTTTGAATAACAGCTAATGTAAATCCATGTAATATGAACATTAATTTAAAAAATTAAATTATGGGGGTGCCTGGGTGGCTCAGTCGGTTGAGCATCTGGCTTCAGCTCAGGTCATGATCTCAAGGTTCGGGGGTTCAAGCCCTGTGTCGGGCTCTGTGCTGACAGCTAGCTCCGAGCCTGGAGCCTGTTTCAGATTCTGTGTCTCCCTGTCTCTCTGACCCTCCCCTGATCACACTGTCTCTCTCTCTCTCTCTCTCTCTCCCTCTCTCTCTCTCTCTCTCTCTCTCAAAGATAAATAAAAGGCATTAAAAATTAAATTATGAAGAGAAACACATGTAAGGTCCTTATATGGAAATCTACATAGGTGTAATTTTAAAAAAAAATTACAGAAACTCCCACACACCACAAGAAAGCACAGAGATCCTGAGCTGACATTAAATTTTCAGGTAGTTTCTCCAGTGTAAACCCAGACTTCATTAAGGCTAAGTTTATACATAATTTACAAGCAATTATGGAATGTATGACATTCATATGATAAAGCTTCAGGGTTTGGTAGACATATGACTTTCCACTGACAAAATCAACAGTTATCACATAGGTTTTCTAACTCAAGCATGAATTGATTTAAGCTGTTAATTTTACTGATTACACACAATTTATAAGATTTTTCAGGTCTACTTTACTTTTTCTCTTATAATTCAGAGATCATTTTTTCCCTCCCACTAAATAATGATTTTTCTGCAAGTTGATCAGCAAAGGATCGAGAGAACAAGCTTTCTGTCCTAGAGCGGAAGACTGCAGTGAAAGTGTCACCAATAAGATAGACTTTTAAGTACACATTAGCTATGGTCTCAAAGTTTGTGTCTTCCAAATTCATATGTTGAAATCCTAATACCAATATAATGGTATGGTAGGTAAAGATCGGACAAAATAGGCAGAGATGGAAAGGATGGGGCCTGAGGTCCCTGGGTGTGGAAAAACACATATTTTAGAATAATGCTGGTAGCATCTGACCCCAGGAAACCCCCTCAGGCATAAGGTTCCTCTTAAAAATGTAATAGACCCTACCTACTCTCCCTCAGGTTTCCCCTCAGGAATTTGACAAAAGACCAAAGGATGGCCATAGACCGCCCCTCATACAATGAAAATGAGCCAACCAAGAATGGACAACCCAGCACCAGGAGCTATCATGCCAATAAGGGTAGAACCTGAGAAGCAACAAGGAGGAAGGGAATGGGGAGGGCTGACCAGAACCTGATTAAATAAGGACCCTTGGCAATAGTCCTTTGGCATTCATTTTTTAATGTCCCTGCTCTGTCAAGAGAGCTTTCCTACTTTCCTACTACTCTTCCTTTCTAATCTTATACTCTAATAAGCTTTTGCCTGCCGCTCATTTTGTGTCCACCTCTTCATTCTTCGAAGTGGCAAGACAACAAATCCGGGCCTGTGGTAAAAAGTTCTGCAACATAGGTATTAGTAAATAGAGCCTTTGAGAAGTACTTAGGTCATGAGAGTGAAGCTCACACAACTGAGGTTAATTGGTCTGTAAACGATGTAAAAGAAGTCCCGCAGAACTCCCGAGCCTCCCTCTGCCATGTGAGGATATAATAAGCCTGAGATTCAGGAGAAAGCCCTCACCTAATCGTGCTGGCATCCTGATCTTGGACCTCCAACCTCCAGGCCTGTGAAAAATGAATGTATGTTGTTTATATGCCAGTCTGAGGTATTTTGTTATAGCAGCTTCAATAGACCAAGACAACATTTGAGTAAATTTCATATTTCATTTCCAGACTTGGTATTGACAAATAATTTTTTAGCAAATTATCTGTAATTTATCTGTCAATTAGATAATAAAGAAATAAAGGGAGGGGAAATTTGATGAACACTAGTAAAAATTAGTAAAGCAAACAGAAAAATATTTGACCAGAGGATATAAAATCCAGTTTATTTGTATTCTGTACATTGTCATTATATAGAAATTTCCATCTAGGTAAGTTTTCATTTGTCTCCAAATCTTCCTACAATACAACCTAGTGTCTTAAAAATGAGACTTGATTACTACAGGTAGAAATAAATTTCTGGTCATATCAAAGAGTTACTAATTTCAATCACTCAAACTCTATATAACCTGGGGGGTGACTATACATGAGCTAAGAAAGAAATAAACCTTGAAGACACTCAAGAGCTATAGTTTGCATAGTGGAAGAAAAGCACAAATGGCATCATATATTTAAAGTTAACCATTTATGATACTTGCTTCCATAGAAGTATGATTCAATAATTAAATTTTATATAGAGATGATATCTCATTCCCATATTTAACTATACAGTTATAGTAGTCTCTTTACAACAAAAGGAAGAGTATTTATTGAAATAATTTATTAACTTTTGTCTACTGAGGAGTGAAAAATATATGCAAACTAAAAGCAGTTTGTTGGGGCACCTGGGTGGCTCAGTGGGTTAAGTCTTCAACTTCGGTTCAGGTCATGATTTCACGTTCGTGGGTTTGAGCCCCGTGGGTTCAAGCCCCGTGTCGGGCTCTGTGCTAACAGCTCAGAGCCTGGAGGCTGCTTTGGATTCTGTGTCTCCCTCTCTCTCTCTTTGCCCCTCCCCCTCTCATGCTCTGTCTCTCTGTATCAAAAATAAATAAAACAGTAAAAAAAAAATTTTAAAGCATTTTGTCTTGGGGCACCTGGGTAACTTAGTGAGTTTTATGTTTGACTTTGACTCAGGTCATGATCTCACAGTTCTTGGGTTCAAGAACCCAAGCTGTCTGTGCTGACAACTCAGAGCCTGGAGCCTGCTTTAGATTCTATGTCTCCTTCTCTCTTTGCCCCTCCCCCGCTCATGCTCTGTCTTGCTGTTTCTCGAAAATGAATAAAAGTTTAAAAATATAGAATATATAAAAGTAGTTTATCTTACAAAGAATTTATAAATTGGAACTGTAGAATATTTTCCTTGAGTTCAATAAAAAATTTATTTGCTCAGAAAATCTGGCTACATTAATCTTGATAAAGTTCTTACTAAGTTAACTTTCCAAGATTTATATGGGGGAAAAAATAGATGTAGGGCTTAGCCTTACTTTGCTCAATAGAATATGGATGGAAGTGATAGTGTGTAATTTCCTTAAAGGAATCCTATGTTCCCTTTGACGGATCCTATGCTCCTGCCACAGTGATGAAATTGTGTAATCTGATAGATGAAGGTGGGTGTCAGCTTGCCCAGACCCAGCCAGCTTATTGTGACCAAGTCTGCCTCCACTCAGTCTAGAGCAGACACATTCAGCTGACCTCGAGAAAAATGACCAAATTAATTTTTTGTTCGTTTGTTTTAAACCACTGAGATTCAGGACGATTTCCAACATAGCACCATTGTTTTAGGAGGTATGATACACATGGATGGAAAGAAAATATTAACATCGGTGACTTCTTCTCTGCGGTTTATTATATATTGTACATTTTCTAAAATAAGCATACATAATTTTTAATCAAGGAAATAGTTGCTAAATCATTAACTGAATATATATAAATTAGTTGTAAATTAAGGTTTTGGGACAAAAAAATAACAACTCATTCTCTTAAAGTACCTAATAATGATTACTAAAATTTGCATACACAAGATATGGTATGTGTTAGCTTAAAGTATGCCACACCGAGAGAAAAATGTATAAGAATGCAAAAGATAGTTTATATTCCCTAATATAATGCTAAATACAACATTAATGCTAAATGTTTATACTCCTTAGATTTAATCTCTCATTCCTTAATGATAACATTGGTATCTATGTCTTTTCCTTTTTTAAAATTTGTAATGCTTATTTAATTTTGAGAGAGAGAGAGACAGAAACAGAGAGACAGAGAGACAGAGAGAGATCTTTTCCTTATCTCACCAAAAAGAGTATCTCCAGGGATGCCAATGATATGGGTAAATTAATATATTTAATACATCACCTGATCTCCTATTGTCAAGATGGCACAAAAAAACACCAGTTTTCTATGCTCTAACATGAAATGGTTGTTATTGTGCAATTATTTCTAATGCTAATATATATATATTTTTTTTTTCATTTTAAGTAATCTCTACACCCAACATGGGCCTTGAACTCACACCCCTGAGATCAAGAGTCTCAGACTTTACTGACTGAGCCAGCCCAGCACCTCATTGAACTTTATTTTTTATTTTTTAAATTTATTTATTTTTTTAATTTATTTTTGAGAGACAGAGAGAGACAGTGTGAATTGGGGAGGGTTAGAGAGAGAGGGAGATACAGAATCTGAAGCAGACTCCAGGCTCTGAGTGAGCTAGCTGTCAGCACAGAGCCCAATGCTGGGCTCGAACCCACGAACTGTGAGATCATGACCTGAGCCGAAGCCGGATGCTTAACTGACTGAGCCACCCAGGCGCCCCCTCATTGAACTTTTTCTTAAAAATCTTTAACAAGTTTATGCTCTTAGATAATCTGTAGCTATAGCCTTTTCCTCATCATTTTTCTTGGACCCTGACACTTAGCTTCTTTCAAAAGTAAACCTCTGTGCTTTGGAGAGTATGATTGGATTGGGCTGCTAAGTCTGCATTAACTTGCTATTTTCTGTTATTTCTTATTGATTTATCAGAGTCACAGTCTCCTGTGTCTCCTATTTTTTTTCTTTAAACCAACATTATATTCTTTAATACGTATACACAAAATCTTTTTATATTCTCTAGTATTTGACTCAAAGCACATAATTATAAAGTACATATGATCAATAGTTTACAAGCACATTTAGAATACCAAATATATTGTACATTATGTATCTGGTTGGATATAGCATAGTCAGTAGAAGTGTATGAGATTTGTATTCAAGTCGGCCTGAAACTAAATTGCTGTTATATCCTTAATGATCTGCATGAGGCTGGGCAAGATATTAAACTTATTGGACTTCAGTATCTTTATCTATAAAATTGAGTTTTAAAATAGCTCAGAGCTTTATTGTGTCTATTTTCACGAATAATTTTAAGTGGCTTGGCATCTAGTAAGTACTACTCGTTTTTTTAAGGTCTTCATGTCAGAAGGGGGAACTGAAAGAAAAAAAAGTGGAGAAATAATATAGAACATATAATTTTACAGTTACAAGGCACAGAGATAATCTGCTGCAACCCCTTCATTTTATAGATGGCTAAATTGAGGTCAAGAGAGATTTAGTGTTTTGCCTGAAATCTCTCAAGAAGAGAGTGGCAAGAGGAGGATTATTTCTTTATAATTATATAATAAATCTAAGGGCCGAAGATGGAACTTCAAAGTTTTTGCTTTTCTCTGGGTAGAGGAGGCCCTTCTACATAAGCAAGGCTGTGTTTCTGTATCATTTAATACTATCTCCAGAAATTTAAATGTAGAAATATATAAATTATTCAGTATTTCTAAAGCACCCCAGTTTTTTATATTTCCTCTCAATCTCCTTTAAAAGTCAGTTTTGCCCAGTGACTATTACACAAAAGAAAAAAATAGTACAAACTAAGTCCAAATTATTGAAAATCTCTTATTTCAGCCTTAGTTTCTGAGACTACCCTCATCCCTTTCCTAAATCAGCTTAGCCCATCTAGATCACTACAAGGATCAGATGACACTTGAGATATATACTACCATTTTTATTGTCTCCTCCAGAAAACACGACTGGAGATCAGATTTTGATTTTGAAGAAAAAGTCATAATGGATAGTAATTCTTTCTAATCATGGGTGCAATGAATTTGATAAAATTGGAAACTCCTTAGGGTAAATAAAATTCAACTTCACAAAAGCACGCACACTTTAATGCTTCTTACACTATGGACTCTGGGAAGACTTGGAATTCTTACTCACATGTGGGTTTATATTTGCCTGGGTCATGTATTTCCTAGTCTTAACTGAAGCCATAGAGACAACTACTCCTGTCACATTTTCTCCCCTTACACAATCCAGGATTACTAAGAATCTCACAAGTCATCTTGTTTTTGAAAGATTTACAGCGAGATTTTCTGACCAGATAAGTTGGATAAGTTAGCTCCAGATCCCTATCTGAGATGAACTCCTGTACCATTTAAGGTTTATCATGGGCAATGCCATCAAAAAAGTAGCACACACACAGCTTACTTTCATTGGCAGGAAAGGGCTTTGGCAGGCTGCCTGAACAGAAAAGACCTGCAATTCAGAGAATTATGATGACTTTTTAAGAAACTTTCATACTTTTTCAAGATTTCCATTGAAACAGGGTCATTTAGCTCTACTTTCCACTTAATTGACTTTGACCTTCCCATAGGAACCTTGATACAAAAAAACCCCATGATAACCAGGATTTTTAATTATTTCTCCCAGGTTCTGGGAAGGGATGATTATTATCTTATTTTGCTCAATAATGATACTTCCTAAGTGAAGGGGTAGTTCTGAAAAGGGCAAGGGTTTTTCAAATTTAATGTTTTTTGTTTACTTCTAAATTAGCTACTAGAAACCAAGTTTATTTGTCAGATTTCTGAAAATCATTGTTCTTTGGCTTTCTTGTTTGAAGAATACATCAGCAGCCATTTGCACTCAAACACACACCTTTCATCCTATTATCTTTAATTATCTTTAGAATTAAATAACAATTTCAACAAGTAACATTTGCTTCTTGGCCTCTCAGTTACTTAGTGCCTTCTCACTCTTCTTTCTTCCTAGATAATATAACTACAGATCCCAAACCAATCTGGAAAATAATTCTTTAAGTGGAGTCCTTCGGTATAGGACATAAGAAAATAAGGGCTGGCTAATAGATCTGTTCTGCTTTTCTGAGGTGCTGTAATGTTGCACATCAGCTCTTCTCTTCTCAGTACTTTGCACGTGTGTGCACACTGTGAAGCCAGACTTCCTGGATCCCTTCAGGCTGGGCAATTTAAGTCTCTCCATGCCTCAGTTTCTTATATGTAAAATGGGAGAAATAACAGTTCTTACCTGGTCAAGTTTCTGAGGATGGTTTATGAGAGGATGTCTCACACACACACACACACACCACATTATATAGCTGTAAACTATTTTTTCTATTATTACATGTCCACTAAAACTACCAGTTAGTGTAAGTTAAAATGACCAAAATTTTTAGAGATGAAGCGCTGGGTAAAGGAAAAGAGAATGAAATATAGTTTATAATATCTTTGTTTCTCTAACTTGAATTTGACTTGACCAATCCAGAATTCGCATCATTAATTCCATCCTTCCTACAGAGGGTTCTGAATTTAGAGTCTGGGAAGCCGAGTAGTAGCAAGAATAAATTGGCTGGATTCACAAGTATAAATCACAAAGAAAAGAAGAAAATAAAAGGTAAAAATGGCATGGCTACATGCAGGAAAATGCAGAGTGTTACTAAATATGTAACAGAAAGGAAGAAGGAGGAAGAACTCTGAGTAGCAAATCAGACCTGACTCAGGTGATGAACAGTGACATGGTGAGCTCTCTTAGAATAAGCTTGACGACAGCCACTCCTTTTCCTGAGGGATCTGTTTCAAGACCCCCAGGAGATGCCTGAAACCACAGATAGTATCTGATCCTGGATATACTATGATCCTTCCTATTCATACCTACCTGTGAAAAAGTTTAATTTATAAAGTAGGCACAGTAGAGATTAATAACAGTAACTAAAAGTAGAACAATTTTAACAATATGCTGTAAAAACAGTTATGTGAATGTGGGCTCCCTTTTTCTCTCAAAATACCTTAGCATACTGTTCTCACCCTTGTGATGTGATGATAAAATATCTAGGTGATGAGATGAAGTGAGGCAAATGATGTAGGCATTTGTGAGGTAGCATTAGTCTACTAATGACTTCTGAGCCTTTGTCAGAAGGCGGCTCATCTGCTCTTGGACTATGATTGACCATGGATAACTGAAACTGTGGAAGATAAAATGATAGGTAAGAGGGGGACTACTGCACTGTATATATTTTTTTCTTGCTATTCCTATATGTCACATGGTACATTTGTAATACATTTTGAGGGTTTTTTTAAGTTTTTATTTAAATTCCAGTTAGTGGGGGCACCTGGGTGGCTCAATCAGTTAATTGTCTGACTTAGGCTCAGGTTATGATCTCAGGGTCCATGGGTTCAAGCCACTCATCTGGCTCTGTGCTGAGAGCTCAGAGCCTGGAGCCTGCTTCAAATTCTGTGTCCCCTTCTCTTTCTACTCCTGCCCCACTCTCCCTCTCTCTCTCTCTCTCTCTCTCTCTCTCTTTCTCTCTCAAAAATGAATAAACATTAGAAAAATTAAACTCCAATTAGTTAACATACAGTGTAATATTAGTTTCAAGAGTAGAATTTAGTGATTCAGCACTTTCATACAACACCCAGTGCTCATCACAAGTGCCCCCCTTAATCTACATCACCCAGTTAACCCACCTCCACCCACCTCCTCTCAGTAATCTTCAGTTTGTTCTCTGTAGTTAAGAATCTGTTTCTTAGTTCACCTCCCTCTTTTTTGGTTGGATAAATATGTTTATCAAACTGATATGAATATTTTGGGTCATGTGAAGTCAAGTACCAGGGGGTGTCCATTGAAAGAAAATCTGGCATTGAGTTTCTTTTGCTTCGTTTTTATCTATTTCCCTCCCAGAAAATTTAAAAGGAATTCTTCAGTCAGAGGACAAAAAGGGAGATCTTTAAACTCCTTTTGATAGCTGTGTTGAGGTATAGCTAACATAACAATTCTCGCCTTTAAAATATATAATTTGTAAATTTTGACACATGAAACCACTACAATTCAAGATTGTAAACATATCCATCAATCACATAAGTTTTCTCACGCCCCTTGCATTTTCTCTCTCCTGTTTCTGTTCCCATCCCCTGCTCTCCTCAAGCAACCACTGATCTATTTCTGCATGAAATCATTAAATAAAATTGTCCAAAAGTTACATAAATGTAATCATATAATGTGTACTCTTTTTTAATCTTTTGTCACTCAACATAATTGTTTTTAGATCCATCCCTAAATCAAATTCATTACAGAAATCATTTCTTACTACTCAGTAGTATCATCTTGTACCACCGCACATAAATGGTTAGCTCATTCACCTGATAATGTACATTCAGATTATTTCTGCTTTAGGCCATTAGAAATAAAGCTGCTGTGAGCAAGAGAATTTGTGCATAAGTCTTGAATGGACATATGCTTCCATTTCTCTTGGATAAGTAATTAGTAGTGGAATGCCAGGATCGTGTAGTATGTATATCTTTGACCTTTTAAAGAAGCTACCACATTGTTTTCCAAAGTGGATGTATCATTTTACTTGTTCACCAGGGGTATGTGAGAAGTCCAGTTTCTCCACAGTCTCCACATCATTTGGTATGGTGTTCTTTTCATTTCAACTGATTGAATAGATTTCTACTGTTATCTCATTGTGATTTTGATTTGCATTTTCTTTTTTTATGTTGATTTATTTATTTCTGAGAGGGAGGGAGCACAAGCAGGGAGGGGCAGAGCGAGATGGGGACACACAGAATCTGAAGTGATTTCCAGGCTCTGAGCTGTCAGCATAGAGCCGGGTGTGGGGCACAAACCCAAAAACTGTGAGATCATGACCTGAGCCAAAGTCAGATGCTTAACTAACTGAGCTTCCCAGCTGTCCCTTGAATTGCTATTTCTTGAAGACTAAAGCTTTTTTTCATTTACCTATTTGCATTCCATGTGTTGTCTTTGGTGAAGTTGCTGTTTAAATATTTTACCCTTTTTTGTATTAAGTGGTTTTCAAAAATTGTTTAGATTTATGAGTTTATTATGGGCAGTAATATGGGTAGTTATGAAAAGTTTTCAGTCATAATTTCATCAAGTTTTACTTCTGCCCTCTCATCTTCACTAACTCCAATTAGATATATATTTGGATCCTTGAAATTTTCACAGAAGCTTATAATGATTCTCATTTTTAATATTTATTTCTCTTACAAATTTCATTTGGAATAGTGCTTATTGCTGTGATTTCACATTCACTAATCGTTTTTCTTCAGTGTGAAATATGCTGTTATATTCATCCAGTGCACATTTTATGTCAGACATTATACTTTTCATTTCAATAAATTCAGTTTTGGCTTTGACTATCTCTCTCTCTCTCTCTCATATTTTTCATGTCTCTTCCTAACTTCTGAACATTTAGAATACATTTATAAGAACTATTTTAATGATTCATTCTACTAATTTTAAACTCTTAGGGAACCTAGGTGGCTCAGTTGGTTAAGCATCTGACTCTGGATTTTGGCTCAGGTCATGGTCTTGCAGTTTACAAGATCGAGTCCCATGTCAGACTCTGCACTGAGTGTGGAGCCTGCTTGGGATTCTTTCTCCCTCTCTCTCTCTGCCCCTTCCTTACTCTCTTTCTCCTTCTCTCAAAACAAATAAGTAAACATTTAAAGACAAATAAACTTTTATTCATTTCTCAGTTAGATTTGTTTGATTTTCCTCCTAATTGTATTTTTCTGCTTCTTTTCATGCCTGCTAATTTTTTGCCAATGCTAGAAATTGTGAATTTTACCTCTTGAGTGCCAGATATATTTGCCTTTCTACTTCAGCTTTGTCTATAGTTAATTTCTTTATAGATAGTTTGATCCACTTAGGTGATACTTCTAAAATTCATTAGAGAAGGCAAGAGTCGTGTTTAACTAGGACTGTTTTCCCCCATTCCTAAGGCAAGACATATGAGACTACTCTACCCAAATATCCATAAATTATGAGGTTTTATTCCTCCCTGTTGGGAACAGATACTGTTCCCAGTGCTGTGTCTCAGGTACAGTTTCCCCTAGTCATTTCTGATGGTTGGTTCCTTAGCCTCAAGTAGTTTCTTCACACATATTCACTCATCAGTGAGTATTCTTTGGGAATCTTGGAGATCAAGTTCTACACAGCTATAGAGAGCTTCTTCTGTAAAGGCCTCTGCATTTTTTTGTCCTCTGATGTCTAGTTTCCTTTAGCATGTCTCCTAAAAATGTGATCTTCATCTTCTCAACTCACAGAATCTATGGAATTCCACTTGCATTCACTCTCCTCATACTAGAGCCTGGAAACTCTATCAAGATTGTAATCTAGGACAATCATGCAATTCATCTGTTTGTTTGGGTGTTTTTTTTCTCCATCTCATATTGTTGCTTAATATCTGGTGTTCTGAAGGCATCGGTTTTATATATTTTGTCGTTGTTATTTCAGGTTAGTGGATGAATTTTGTTCTTGTTCCTCCATCTTGATGAGAAATTTTAAAAAATCTCCTCTTTTATCATCAAGTGTGAAGACCACCCTGCATATAATTACATATACTTGATGTACTAAGTGATAGCAAGTAACATGGAAGATGGGAATGTGCTAAATATCCTTGAAGTATAATGCATGAAATGGAAAGTGAAGGGCTAGAACTAAATCTTAGAACGAAGGGGTACCTGGGTTGCTCAGTCAGTTGAGAGTCTGGCTTTGGGTCAAGTCATGATCTCACTGTTCGTGGGTTCAAGCCCCACGTCGGGCTCTGTGCTAACAGCTAGCTTGGAGCCTGTAGCTTGTCGTCAGATTCTGTGTCTCCCTCTCTCTCTGACCTTCCCCTGCTCACACTGTCTCCCTCCCTCTCTCTCTCTCAAAAACAAATAATAACATTAAAAAAAAACACTGAAGAAATTTAAAAAGGAAAAGAAACTACTGGAAAGTAAGGGAAGATTTTTATGGTAATTAGAGTGTCATTAAATTTATATAAGAAGCTTTGAAAAATCAGGGCCAGGTAAAATGTGCTGCAATTTATGTAGCACATTAGCAGCTTTATAGCCACCAGCTCTATCTAACCAGGAGATTGAAAAACCACTTGGTAGCAGCCTCCCACAAAATGAATACTGAGAATAACTCATTTGTGATAGAACCCCTAAAATTATAAAAAGTCTGTTTCATCCAAATGTAGGTATATAACTTATATTTAAGGGCCTAGGGGTAGGAATAGGTAAAAAGATAGTGAAAACAGTGTCTACTATGGTTAAAAAAACATTCTAGTAAAATGAAGACAGAAAATAGAATGTCATCTAGCAGTCAAAGAAAAATCAAGTAAAGGTTTAATATGATATAGAACTGTGTCTTCTCAAAAGAGGAAAATACCACAGAAGTATTACCATGGATGATTTAAAGGGAAAATAGTAAGAGTATATGTTACTAACTTTTTGCTTTTTCTTGTGGAGTCCTTAAAGTATTTGTATTCCTTAATATGACATTTGGAACTAGTCATCTTGTCCCTACAAAACAGAAAATACTGCAGTTTCCAGGTTGGCTCATCATATTTCCATAGATTTGCCCAGTAAGAATTCCATGAGCCCAAAAGAATTGAGAGTAAATAAGTAAGATCAGCACAGTGGCAGCTACTTGAATCTACAAGGAAACACCAAACTGAGAGAGACAGATCTCGACGGAAGGAGTGGTTATTGCCATACCACTTCCACACTACAAGTTAGCAGCTTTATAGCCATCAGCTCTGTCCTGACAGAGGAGGTAAAAGCTGCATGACTCAGGAACCAGGAGATTGAGAAACCACTTTGTAGCAGCCTCCCACAGAATGAAGTGAATGTGAAACAGCCTTGTGACAACTTTTACCATATTCCTGAGAGGATTACAGGTGTTACACAAAGACCTGGGTCAGACTGCAGCTGAGTCTTGTCTTCTCGACCCAATGTGGATACATGCCTTGTAGCCATAGTGCCATAGTGGAATTTTCTTGTAGTGATTTGTTAAATTACAGAATAGAAGGAGGGTAAATCAAATTGAGATAAATTGAGATAAAAAATGTAGGAATGGAAAATGCTAATGTCCCCTCAAAACTCATATCTCCTGTCGTGTTCCCTCACTGAGCCCCACGTTGGGGCGTCACTTGTCTGGTCCCTTGCCCCGGCCAGGCCGGCCGGCGGGGCGGTAAATCCTTGCGGGTCCGTTCCTGAGGGAGGGAGAGAGAGTAGGGCAGGAAGGGGAGCACAGAGAGTGAGGCAAGTCAAGCGTTTTCCGATCAAGCCCGTTTATTGAAAAGGAATCAAACCTTTATAGGATTAGGGGCGGGAAACTGGGCCAGGTTGGTTGCCAGGTAACAGAGTCAAATGAGTATTAGAGAGAGGGGAAACTGAAACTGAAACTCGAACACAGCATCAAAGGAAGCGCCCAGACTTTCCTCTGCAATACTGGGCAGGGGAAGATTAGCGCTGCATAAACCCGAATGCGGTTTGATCGTTTGTTCATTTTGGCTTTTCTCTCTGGCTCAGTATGACTGTCTCCAAATCCTAGACCAGGAAATGCACTCTCCTAGCCTCCAGATGTAAATCTTGTTTTTCTTGGTCGCTCCCTGGAGAGCGATATCTCCTTGCCTGAGGCGGCCCAAACTCGGCAGCTCCCAACAATCTCCTATCTTAATCCCCAGTGAAATGGTATTTGGAGGTGGGGCCTTTGGGAAATGATAAGATTATAAGAGTAGAGCCCTCAGGAATGGGATGAGAGTCCTAATAAAAGAGACCCTAAGGAGTTCCCTTGCCCCTTCCCTTGAGGATACAGCAAGAAAGTTTCTCTAAAATCGGCAGAATTAGAGAAAAAAAATTATTTGGGAATGGGAAAATGAGAAGTTCACAGATCCCATCCCTGCCACTTTTTAGTACAATGGAATGGCATTTCATGTATTCCTTGATATAGACCTCCTAGCAATGGTCATTAACTAAAATGATAGTAAGTGTATTTGCTTTTTACATAAAAGTTGTATAACTCTAGCTCTAAGTATTTCAAATCTATTGAAGAACAAGTAGTCAGAGTCACCACTGATCTTTCTTCAATCACTGAACAAATAGCCTGCTGCCATTTCTTATCTCTAATTTTGAATATATTTAATCATTAAGATATAGAGAATTCATTTGAATGTACAATTCCTAATTGTATAAATGTTATAGATATACAGAAGTAGAAGAAACTTAAAGCTTATCTAAACTAACATGTTCATTATAAGGATGAGGAAACTTGAGTTTTTAAAGACAAAGTACTTTTACTAAACACATTTGCTGCCAATGGATAGATAGATGATAGACAATACACTCCCATTAGAATTTTTTTATTCCACAAAATTGATAAAAGTTTAGGCATGGAGGTGAAAGTGTCTTTACAAATACTGAGAAGAAAAACAGGAGAAACGTAATAAGTTTTCAAGTGCATTGCCATATTTATAGAACCAAATAAGACTAGTACTGCCATCTTGTGTCTTTATGACTATTTATCAAATATATATATTTCTATTTTTAGTACCAAGATGATTTGTTGACTGGAGTACATATAAAATGTATATAGTATACGTGGTTGTATATTTCTGATACTAATTAATTTGAAATAAGAACATACTTTGCCTTAAAATTAAGGTTATACATTTTAATCAGATAATTTGGAGTAGGGTTGAAGTGAGATTATTATAAGGCCAAAGAATATATGAATGTTTTCTGCAGATGCCTTTTTATATCACGTAAGCCAAGTGACTGGTTTACATATGAGAAATTACAGAATAATGGCATGCAAAGGCAGAACATACCTGTTCTTTATACATATAATTTTATATATACTTCCATATGTATATATATTCATTTTACAAACACTATAGCTTGGGGTTTGTTGATTTATGGGCTGCATGTTGAACAGAAGTTAAAGTCATTTTTCAACAAAATTTTGCTCAAGTACTTCTATTTTAAAACTAGATAAAAAATTTAAATTTCACAATCACAGAAGATGGAGGCTTAAGCATAATTACAGTATTTATCTATTATTTGTGATCAATAATTTCTGATAAAGCCTCATATAGCTTATCAAAATATTTGATTATTGTCAGGTTAAAATAAAGTTATTTCTAAAGAAGAAAGCAAAATCAAAACTGAGTTCTTTATTAATGCACTAAGTATTATTAACTTCAATATATGGTATATAAAAGAGATACATTTATTAGGTCATGAAATGTTTATCAGAACTTTTTGAGTAGCAGGTGTTGAAGTAGCAACTATAATTGCTTTTCTGAATATCAGAGAACTAAGGCTGTGAGCAGTAGGTGAATATTCAACATCAAGTAATTGGCAAATAAAAAATTAAAGATCTTGACCCAAGTTTTCTAATGCCAAGTTCATCTGTCATTCAGCATCACAGCTACTCTCCCAAAGCTATCTAAAATCTATCCCTTACTAAGAAATACAATTTACAAAATCAATGATGTATGCACATGTTTTATAAAGGAAGCCATTGTTATGCATCCTCAGCAAAATAAATAGATTGATATATTGGAGAATACAGTGTATGTACCTTTATGAAATACCTTGTGCTCTGCCATATTTTATTCAACAATTTATTTCTCAATTCCGGTTGTTATTTGTTCTGAGCATACAGAATGCTTTTATTAAAGCATTTGGAACTGGGGTAGTAATTGACTGCTGCTGTCTGTGAACTACAAAATCAAAAAGAAAAATACTAGATAAAAGAGATGACACTTTCCAACATTTTGAGTTCTTTACAAATTGCAGAATAAGTGAGTTGCTGGTTATGCATTTCTTTTCAAAAAAGTTTCTAAGACACAAAATAGGAGAGAATAATAACCACAATTTCAGTTTTACAAATAGCTTGTGCATGCATTATTCCAATTGTTCCTCAAAACAGTCTAATGAGGCAAGTGCTTTCATTGACATTTTACTGAAGAAACTGGCCTCAGAGAGGTTAAATCACTTCCATAAGCTCACACAGCTGATAAGTGATAGAATTAGGCCTCTCAAAGAATTTTAGCTTCTAAATTCTCACGAACTTTCACCATTCTATTGTGTTTCTACTTTCCCCCTAGATACCTGTTAAAGTAGTTTTTCTTTTTGTATTTTTATACCATTGCTTAAAATAGAGGCTTGTGCCATACCTCAGAGATACATTCCTTGAGATTGCTGAATTTTAGACAATTTTAGCTGCAGTTTAAACAAGTAATCTGGAGGATGTTAAGAAAGTGCTCCAGATAATTCCTCATGCAGTGTCCAAATATTTTCGTTTCATTTGTGCATGTGTGTGTGTATTTGTGCCCATGTTTTTTTTTCACTTTTACTGTAGAAAAATTCAAGCATATACAAATTTAACTAACGTTATAATGAACCTCCATATGTCCATCACCCAGCTTCAATGATTATAAGTATTCTGCTCTGTTTGCATCATCGATACCTCCATCCACACTTCATCCTGTAACTGGGAGGTAATCAAGAAGATGATGATGATTATGACTATCGTGATTACGGCTATCTGTGCAATTTTTAAAGACATAGATATTTTGTTAGGTATAATTTACACTCATTAATTATTTTTTATTTTAGAGAGAGGAGAGAGGGAGAGACAGAGAGAGAGACAGAGAGAGAGAAAGAATCTTAAACAGGCTCAATGCCCAGTGCAGTGCCTGATGTGGGATTTGATCATGTGACCCTGGGATCATGACCTGAGCTGAAATCAAGAGTCAGACACTCAAACAACTGAGCCACCAAGACACCCCAACACTCATTAAAATTTAATTCACCCTCTTCAGTATACATGTTTACGAGTTTTCACAAAGACCAGCATTATCTATCACTACATACCCACATAATCTTGGAGTTGGAACTATAAAACAATGAAGAATAAGGCTATAAATTTTATTCCAATGATAAATACGTCTTTAAACTATAAATCTATATGATATCGAAGTAAAGTATCTTTATTAGGATATTTTTGTCTCCTCGAGTAGGCTGTTTAAGTTAACCTAACAAATTGCAGTTTATGTAGCCATTCAGAAAAAAAGCTGAAATTTATTCCTATGTAGATCAAGAACCATGATCAGGGCAGATCACAGGAAAGCAGGACTTGGCATACATACCGGGTTGAAAGATTTCAATTCTCACACTCCATAATTACTGTTACTTAGAATCTTTGTATGGACTTGTTCTTCTCTGACTCACACTTCAAGTGGTAATTTTTTTTCTTTTAAATTTCAGTTCAACAATCTATGGAAGCTAATTTTTTAAACTCTAGTATTCAACCCATAATTATTGACTACTCTACTTAGGGACCCAAATGACAGTGGATATTGATCTTTTTTCAAGATCAGCAAATTCCAGGCATGATTCATTGAACAGGGTGTTGTGTGAAGGGATAGTAAATCCAACCAGGGTGCTAGATTCCGCTTTTTGCTTCCCAAACAAAAACTAATATATATTGGCCTAGTTTGAAAGTTCTTTTCACAGAAATTAAATTTTCACTGTCTAGGTTGACAAAAATCATGGCTGGCTTCAGGGCTCAATTTTGATATCATGAGTTGATTTCTGTGTATTCCTCAGCTCTGCCTTCTGCTATTGTAGTTTTGTTATCAGGTAAAAGTAGTCTACTCAATTTAGGTCTTACAGTGTTTATGTGTAATGTATTTGGGGAAACAATAAGGGTCTTTTCACGCAGAGTTTTCATCAAGAACCTTACTGAATACTTTGCTCTGATTGAATCAAGCAACAAGCCATAAAACAATCACTATGGTCAAAGCCATAAGAAAAACTGTTTGTCTTAGATCTAGAGGTGAGAGATAGATTTCCCACCAATAATTTATGTATCTAATATGGAGGTGAGATTTCAAAATTTCTATGAGCAGAAGTAGAGTTAAAGGGTCCATGTACTGGATGGCCAAAAATAAGAAAGACCTATTATACTGGAAGACCTTGGTTTTATCTGGAAGATAACTATCATAGCTAATTTATAATAGGAAATATTAAAATAAATATGTTTTATTACTCTAATATACAAGTATTCTAACACTGAATTCCTTTTGGCAAGAACAGCATTTTTCATTTCATAGTGAATGATGAATTTGATGTTTATGATGTTACTATAATAGAGCTCTTAGTATTTTGCTGAAATTTTCTGGAATATGTAAAATAGGATTTTAATGTCATATTGTAAATTGGCCTAGTGGGACACCTGGGTGGTTCATTCAGTTACGTATCAGACTCTCGGTTTTGGCTCAGGTCATGATCTCATGGTTTCATGAGTTCGAGCTCTGCATTGGGCTCCATGCTAACAGTGCACAGCCTGCTTGGGATTCTCTGTCTCCCTCTCTTTCTGTCCCTCCCTGACTTGCAATGTCTCTATCTCTTTCAAAAATAAATAAACTTTAAAAAATAAATAAAAATAAGAAACTGGCCTAAATCAATGCAACTGATTCTTAGATATTTTATGAAATAGTAAGTTAAAATTAATAATTTCCCTAAATTCTAAAAACAGATATTTGGATATTTTGTAATCAACTTGCAACCCCTTGATTATGTCTTCTGAGTTATGAGGGAGGCACATGTTTACATGGTAAAAATCAGACACATAGATTATCAGACGCATCACAAATGTATACATTGCATTGCTGAGATGCAATCCATGCTTTGAACTATGGTTACCAAAAACATATTATGGAACCTATAACATATTGATTATTGTTATAATGTCAATAAACTCTATTTTATATACATATAAATACATTAACCAGCATAGATACTATTTATATTCATATATTGAATTGGCATTGCATATTTAATAAAATTATATGACAAGAATCATGTAAATGCTTGTATAATATTTGTGTTTCTTGACACTATGCCACCTTGTAGTATCAGAAATAAAGCAAAATTTTGTTTGCTTTTGTCACTCTAACAACTGAACAGAATTAAAAATAATGGTTTCCTTTTTCCTTTTCTTTCATATTTTAAGTTATGGTTTGTTCATATTAGCTCAGTGCATTCCATAGTTGGCCTCTACTAAAGCTGAGATAAATAGCAGGCCTCTGGAGCAGGATGATCTCTGAAACCTAAGACATATTCTACAAAGGCTTGGAGACATTACTTTAGATAGACTACCACAGACAGTTTTGAAATTGTGTTAATATCAATAATAGCATAGAAGTTACATACAAACTTAACTGCATGTTTAGTATTCTAGCAGAACTACATAACTTCTTTGATGCCATGGAAAAGAAAAGATAAGATACTGCCAGGAGCTCCCTTCTAACATTTAGGCATGGGTTTCTAATGAAATGACTGAAATTCATATATAAAATGTCCCCTAGGGCCTAGTAAGCATGAAAATTACATGAGATTAAATGATTACATTTCAATCACTAAGGAAAATGATTAAAATTAATATAGAATGTCAAAAATAATTTAAGAACTCGAACTAAATGATCATATTAAATGTCTCAATGCAAACATATACAGATTTGTTTGGGGGTTATGTGTGAAGCTTGTGTTCTCTGACTAAAAATTAAATCACCATTTTCCTCACCATTAAAAAAATCTCCAATAGATAATTGTTATAATAAATTCAAATTACCAGAAAGTACCAGCAATTTCACTCTATTCAGGTAAGTGAAAAGGAGTATTCCATATCCCCAACATAATTATTAACATTAACCTACATTTCATAAACAGTTTTTTTCTTCATTGTCCTCAAGTGGCCATATTGCACGGAGTGAAACAATAATGCAAAATTCTGTGTGATTCTAGATCTCCTTCAGGAAAGATAGTGGGAATTACTGCTGTTCCCAGTCATAAGGGCCCAGAGTGAGGTCCTAACTTCTGCCTTCATGTCACTCCTCTCTCTCTGTTTCTCTCTGTAGCAGAATGTCTTCACTGAGCTTAGTAATTAGAACTTTCTCAATCATTTGTCCACATGTTGATGAAGCAAAAAGCCCCTGCTGAATTGTCATAAATAAAATACAAACATCTATCGGGTTGTATCCTTCTGTGTCCTGACTATTAAAAGATCATGGGTGTCTTGATACATTCAAACTGTAAGGCCTGCCACCTTCTAATAGTTAAAGCCCAGCAAAATCCACACCATCAAGGAGAAATGTATTAACCATAATCCATCTGAGATCATGAAACACATAGCTGATGTACCAACATCAACTTGGAAGCAACCACAAGGATATTTAAATTTTGTGTTTTGTTTTAGGGGAAAACTTTGGCAGAGCGACACTTAATCAAATATATATACCAGTAGAAATCTGTCTACTAAGATACCATTAAATATGAGGCCACCAAAAATTTCCAAGGGTGATATGTTAAATATACAAACCTTGTCCAGGCCTCACAGGGACTTTTTTTTTTTTTTATAGTTTAAGTTGGCTTCCATAAAACACACAGTGCTCATTCCCACAAGTGCCCTCCTCCATGCCCATCATCTCCCTTCCTCTTTCCCCCTCCCCCTTCAGCCCTCAGTTTGTTTTCAGTATTCAAGAGACTCTCATGATTTGCCTCCCTCCTTCTCCCTATTTCCTTCCCTTCCCCTCCCCCATGGCCCTCTGTTAAGTTTCTCCTGTTACATTATGAGTGAAAACATATGGTATCTGTCCTTCTCTGCCTGACTCTTTTCAATTATCATAACTCCCTCGAGTCCTGTTCATGTTGCCATGAATGGCCTGTTATCATTCTTTCTCATTTTCACATAGTATTCCATTGTAGAGATATACCACATCTTGATCCATTTGTCAGTTGATGGACATTTAGGCTCTTTCCATGAGTTTGCTATTGTTGGAAGTGCTACTATGAATATTGAGGTACATGTGCCCCTATGCATCAGCACTTCTGTATCCCTTGGGTAAATCCCTAGCAGTGCTATTGCTGGATCATAGGGGAGTTCTACTGATAGCTTTTTGAGGAACCTCCACACAGTTTTCTTTAGCAGCTGCACCAGTTTACATTCCCACCAACAGTGTAGGAGGGTGCCCTTTTCTTCACATCCTTACCAGAATCTACAGTCTCCTGCTTTGTTCATTTTAGCCACTATGACTGGCATGAGGTGATATCTCAGTGTGGTTTTGATTTGTATTTTCCTGATGATGAGTGACGCTGAGCATCATTTCATGTGTCTGTTGGCCACCTGGATGTCTTCTTTGGAAAAGTGTCTATTCATGACTTCTGCCCATTTCTTCACTGGATTATTCATTTTTTGGGTGTGGAGTTTGGTGAGTTCCTTGTAGATTTTGGATACTAATTTTTTTTCCAATATATCATTTGCAACTATTTTTTTTTCATTCCATCAGTTGCCTATTAGTTTTATTGTTTCCTTTGCAGTGCAGAAGCTTTTTATCTTGGTGAGGTCTCAATCGTTCATTTTTGTCCTTGATTCCTTTGTCTTTGTGGATGTGTCAAGTAGAAAATTGTTGCAGTTGAGGTCAAGAAGATTGTTTCCTGCTTTCTCCTCTAGGGTTTTGATGTTTTCCTGACTCACACTCAGGTCCTTCGTCCATTTTGAGTTCATTTTTGTGTATGGTGTAAGAAAGTGGTCTAGTTTCATTCTTTTGCATGTTGCTGTCCAGTTCTTCCAGCACCATCTGTTAAAGAGGAGATCTTATTTCCATTGGATACTCTTTCCTGCTCTGTCAAAGATTAATTGGCCATACATGTGTGGGTCCAGTTCAGGGTTCTCTCTTCTATTCCATTGATCTATCTGTCTGTTTTTGTGTCAGTACCATATTGTCTTGATAATTACAACTCTGTAGTAGAGGCTAAAGTCTGGGATTGTGATGCCTCCCGTTTTGGTTTTCTTCTTCAATATTACTTTGGCTATTCGAGGTCTTTTGTGCTTCCATACGAAGGATAGTTTCTTCTAGCTTTGAGAAGAAAACTGGTGCAATTTTGATTGGGATTGCATTGAATGTATAGATTGCTTTGGGTAATAATGACATTTTAACAATGTTTACTCTTCTGATCCATGAACATGGAATGTTTTTCCATTTCTTTGTGTCGTCTTCAATTTCTTTCATAAGTTTACTATGGTTTTCATCGTATAGATCTTTTACATCTTTGGTTAGGTTTATTCCTAGGTGTTTTATGATTCTTGTACAGTTGTGAATGGGATCTGTTTCTTGATTTGTCTTTCTGTTGCTTCATTATTGGTGTATAAAAATGCAACCAATTTCTGTACATTGATTTTGTACCCTGTGACTTTGGTGAATTCATAGATCAGTTCTAGTAGGCTTCTGGTGGAATCGGTCGGGTTTTCCATGTAGAGTATCATGTCATTTGTGAAAAGTGAAAGTTTGACTTCATGTTTGCCAATTCTGATGCCTTTTATTTCCTTATGTTTTGTGATTACTGATGCTATGTCTTCCAGCACTATGATAGACAACAGTGGTAAGAGTGGACATCCTTGTCATGTTTCTGATCTCAGGGGGAAAGCTCTCAGTTTATCCCCATTGAGAATGATATTAGCTGTGGGCTTTTCATAAATGGCTTTTATGATGTTTAAGTAAGTTCCTTCTATCCCGACTTCCTCGAGGGTTTTTATTATGAAAGGTTGCTGCGTTTTGTCAAATGCTTTTTCTGCATCTATTGACAGGATCACATGGCTTTTATCTTTTCTTTTGCTAATGCATGTGTCACATTTGATGGATTTGTGAATATTGACCTAGCCCTTCAATCCAGAAATGAATCCCACTTGATCATGGTGGATAATTCTTTTTATATGCTGTTGAATTCGATTTACTAGTATCTTGTTGAGTAGTTTTGCGTCTGTATTCATCAAGGATATTGGCCTATAATTCTCTTTTTTTGTTGGGTCTCTGTCTGGTTTGGGAATCAACGTGATGCTGGATTCCTATAATGAGTCCAGAAGTTTTCCTTCTATTTCTATTTTTTGGAAAAGCTTGAGAAGAATGGGTATTAACTCTGATTTAAATGTCTGGTAGAATTCCCCAGGGAAGCCATCTGGCCCCAGGCTCTGATTAGTTGGGAGATTTTTGATAACTGCCTCAATTTCTTCACTGGTTATGGGTCTGTTCAGATTCTGTCTCTTCCTGTTTGAATTTTGGTAGTGCATGTGTGTTTAGGAATTTGTCCATTTCTTCTAGGTTGTCCAGTTTGTTGACATAATTTTTCATACTATTCCCTTTTGTGCTCCTGGATCAACTTATCTTTTTCTCAGCTTTCTCTTTTTTCTATAATTCTGACTTCTAATTCACCTATTCTCCTCTCTGCCTCTCCAACTCATATAGTGGCAGCCTCCATATTATTATGCTTTTCATTTATACCTTCTTTTTAACTTGTCACAGCTGTGTTTAATGTCCTTAGTCTTTGTAGCAGTAGCTTCTCTGATGTCTTTCAAGCCCAGTGATTAATTTTATGACAATTGTTCTGAATCTTTGCTCCATTATGTTGCTTATATCTGTTTTGAGCAATTCCTCACAGGGACTTTTGGAGAACCTCTTAAAGGTACATCATTAAGAATAAAACTTTTATCCAGACATGACAGAAATATAGCTGTGATATTTATAAAGAATTTTATTTATATAAAGAATAATATGATAAATATTACAATCTTTCTTTTCTTTGAATCAATGTTGCTTGAAGCAGGTAGTTCTAAGACAAGAGATAATGTTCTGAGGTGAAAATCTCTTCATACATAGGTACATTTAACTATTACAATATCAGTTATATATGCTAGATAGGTTTACGGCAGGATTTTTCAGGCTACTAAATATTTGCTAACACTATAAAACACTTACTCTGTGTCATGCACAGTACTCAGATCTTTATATTTGTGAAATCATTTAATCTTTAGTGCAACTTGATGAAAGAGGTACTATTATCATTGCTATTTAAATTTTGAGCAAACAGATAAACAGGCTAAGTGACCTATCCAAGGTCATATAGATGGAAAATAGTCAAATGCTCATGAATACTTCTCAACAATGAAATTTAGAAGACATCATTTCCAGTGCTTATTTGAGAATATCATCTCCACATAAACACTTAAATTTTCTCTAAGCACATGTTCTGTGTAACAAAGTCTGGCCAGTGTTATTTTGTATCATTCAAATATTTCACCAATCTAAATCAAATCTTGGAGGAACCACCTGATAGACCAGATCTTTTTGTTGTCACTGTTTCGTTCTCTTTTTTTAATTTCAAGTTTTATTTAAATTCTAGTAGTTCACTTATATGGTAAAATTGGTTTCAGGTGTAGAATTTAGTGATTCATCACTTACATATAACACCCAGTGCTCATCAAACAAGTTCCCTCCTTGATGCCCAACACCCATTTAACCCTCCTCCCACTTAGTTTCCTCCATCAACCCTCAGTTTGTTCTCTTTAGTTAAGAGTCTCTTATGGTTTGCTTCCTTCTCTCTCTCTCTCTCTCTCTCTCTTTTTTCCATTCCCTTATGTTCATCTGCTTTGCTTCTTAAATTCCATATATGAGTCTTTAGACAAACTAAATTTTTATTACTTCTTTTGGATTCACTCTTACTAATCTTTGCTTCCACACTCCACTTTCTATATACATTCATACATGCAATATGAAATGCTAATGACAAGATTGATAGTTATGACAAAGTAACAGGACAAGGTTTACCCTTCTACATTAAATAGCTAAAGCAAAGTGCTTTTCAGCCTTTGGACAAGAGACAGCTCAGAACAGTGACCTCTGAGAGAAGAGAAATAAAGCAAGTGAACACACATGCCCAGTTCACTGCATGAAGGGTTTCTCAGCCACAACACAAGAGAGGAAACTCAAAGTGAGCTACACCAGAGATCTCAGTGAGTTGAGGACACAGAGTTTAGAGTACAGGGTAGCAAATTACCAGAGAAGGAAGAGTTGCACAAAGAGAAAGATCTTTAGATTTGCACAAGTGTCCCTTGAGTCTTTGTCTACATGTAAGGAGCTAAAAGAAGGACCATGGAGGAGCAGATGTAAAAATCACGGGAGACCACAAGCACCTAGAAGGATCTCTTCAAGTAGCCAGTTGAAGCCTCAGAAAAACATTGCCTCAGTAATGGGCCCAAATTAGCCTCGAATTCAAGGCTGTATGGGTGCTGCCTAATAAAACCTTCAAAAGCAAATCTTTGAACTGTTTCTAAGAAACATAATTGTGTCCTAGATATAATACCAAAAAATTTAAATGTGTACCTAAAAAACATATCAATATCCAATAAAATAATCACCCTATAAGATACAACAAAAATATATTATCCTTAATGATGATGGTAAAAATTCAATAGAAACAGATTTAGGAACATAATATAATTAAGAATCAAAGATGCTAAACCATCTATTTCATATAGATCCAATATGCTCTTGGAGTGTGGTTGGAAAAATAAATGATAGTGCCCAAGTTTTTATGTACTTTTAATGCTATAGATACCTTACATATTCCTCAGTTTGAGGCAGTTTTTCAGAATAACATTTCTGATCTCTTTTCTTTCCATATTCCTTCATTTCGATCTCTCCACAAGAGAGTGGTTTATGTGATTGGAGATTTGATGGAAGGATCCCCAATGTGATAGTTATTTCTGGTCTCTGTCCTCACTCACCAGGATCAGCCCATTTGTGTGTGTGTGTGTGTGTGTGTGTGTGTGTGTGTGAGAGAGAGAGAGAGAGAGAGAGAGATTGGATGAGGGTGTGTTGCATTGTTGTTTGAATTTAATAACCATTGAAGGTCAGCCCTCTACCTGTGGTGTAAGCAAGATGGACTTACTGTTCCCCTCAGATTCACTAAACTTTAGAAATGCTTATTCCTGAGTTTAGGCCTCTGAACTCTGTTTCTTGGAGTATTTACTTAGAAATCACGCAGTTGTGCCTTCTTTCTCTGCCCATCTGAGCCGCAAATCTTCTTCAGCAAAGGAATATTCTTCTCAATGACCTAGGAACAACTCCTTTGAAATGTAACCTTCAAGAAAGATAGGACCCCTATTTCCCAGTCTCTGAGAGGGTAGAAGCCTCACTAGATAAGTGACAATTAGCAAACACAGATATATGGCTCATCATATTGACCATCCTCCCCCATGAAATCCTGTACCATTTCTCCATTAGCTCATCCCAGCTTTTAATTTGTTTTTCTTATTTATTTTTTGCAGGTTAAAACCCACAACTTTATTTTTTTAGGTTTTTATCTAAAATCCAGTTAGTTAACATACAGTATAATGTCAGCTTCAGGGGTACAATGTAGTGATTCAACACCTCCATACAGCACCCAGCGTGATGATAACACTGTTGTGTCATAATAAGGTCACTCCCTAACCCCCAGCACCTGTCTAACCCATACCCCCACTCACCTCCCTGTGGTAGCACAAGAGGTTCTGCTCCTTTGTTTTGCCATCCCGGGTTAAACAAACAAACAAACAGACCAAAACTACCTTTTATTTCAATGGAATTGAATTCAATCTCTGCCCTAGTGCAGTGGTCCTAAATGAAGTTTCATTTGCCATTTTTATCATGTGCCCAGTGAAAATTTTCTTTTGTAAAAATGCAGATCAGCAGTTTTGAGATGAGCTAAATTTATGATAGAGTATTAGGGGGCATTTGGGTGGCTCAGTCGATTAAACTTCTGGCTCTTGATTTCAGCTCAGGTCATGAACTCAGGGTCATAAAATGGAGCCCCACATGCGCTCCGTGGTGAGTGTAGAGCCTGCTCAAGATTCTCCCTTTCTTCCTCTGCCCCTCTTCTTCAATCATTCTTTCTCTCTCTCTCTCTCAAAAAAAAATGGACAAGAATATTTTTTTTATTTAAGATGGACTATTGGAAATTAAAACTTGTTTCTGAGCAAAGCCACATTTCCTATCTGACTCCTAAAAAGGCTTTTTTAAATTGGTTTGGAAAACATAGAGGAAAGTGATCTGACTGAGAACTAAAAAACCCAACTTTAATTAACAGGAAAAGTTCACAGATAGGACATCTCTCTCTCTCTCTCTCTCTCTCTCTCTCTCTCTCTCTCTCTCTCTCTCTCTGTGTGTGTGTGTGTGTGTGCGTGCGTGTGTTTCTCTTTCTCTTATACACACAGGCACACACCCACACACTGAGAAATCTTAGAGCACTCTTTCTATTTCTGAACTATCAAATGGGTGAGGGAGACACTTAATTCCCTGACTATACATAAAATCCACACACATAGGTCTGAAATTTTAATGAAAGGTGCAGACTGTTATTTTTTTTTAAGTGAGACACAAGTAAGGGAAGTCATTGTCCCAAGGGAAGCTAATTAGCAAAAAAACAGAGAATATAATTCAGATTTCCCTAAGTTTTACTACCCTGAACTACCTCTCTATTAATTTCTACCTGACTACACTAGCAGGAATATTTTACATCAGAATTATATATAGAAAAGGGAAAATATTTTTCATGTTTATCAGATAATCCCAATACTTACTGGCAACTAAAATGAATTGTGCTCATTAGCACATCTTAACCCATGCTTTTAAAGCAACATCAAGAAATCCTCTGTGCTCGATTTCATCCAGCATTTCATTGATCACCTTGTACTCTCTTCCACTGAACTTGAGTGGCATTTATATATTTCTATACATAGGCCAAGTGGACATGTTAAAATAAGAAGAATCAAACAACTATCAGCATTCAGTCCAGTTACTTTTGAGTAGGACATGCCATTTTATTATCTGCTCCATTTCTCATTAAAAAAGATTGAGGGTTTACCTGTTTGCAAATTGCCATAGTTACGGATGATATAGGTTGCCATACTGTCAAAAAATGAGGGGTGATGGCTTTTCTTTATTGTCTTACATAAAAGATCTTTTGAAAAGTCAGTAAATGTCTCTGTTCAGATTTTCTTTGGTCTTGTATCGATCTCATTTCATTGAGATTCAGAACCTAACAGAGCAAACACTAGATTATGATGTATTTATTTAAAGTGCCCACGTTTATGCATTTGGTTATTAATTAAATTATATATTCTTTAAGTTTTCAGCAAAGAACTTAGCAAATACATATCATATATACTGATGTACAGATAGATTTACCAAATTCACCAGTTTTTGCTATGCAAATTATTTCAAAAACAGTATAGCAAACCTCGTACCCCCAGACGGCAATTCACAGGGTGACTGGAGATACTTCTTGGCACAATTCTTGTTAGCCTTTCCAGAGTCTTGGCTATAACAGCAACTCACAGCCTCAGCCTCAGGCCTTCAATGATGCACCCGAGGAGTGAGAGCTTTTCTCTGCATGGATCTTATTAGCATTTTTCTGTGCTTGGCAATAAGCAACTCAATACTCCCCATATCCTCCCTCTTTATTGCCCCCAGCAGACAGTTCTGATTTCTTTAAAGAAAGAAGCATTCTCTACTGTTTGTACAAAACATTTTTTTAAAGTTTGCCCTATTGGAGACAGGTGAGAGACTGACTTTCAGCAGCTGCACAGGAGACTACTTCCAAGGGTTCTTTGCATTAATATGTAAAGTAGTAATCTGTAAGTAGTACCTTTTGACAAACAACAGGTGGCTTTTCATTCTAAAAGAAGGAGTATCTCATTGTGAATCAAAGATACCCCGTGTGTCTGCCATCACTTCCTGGTACCTCCCACTAGCTCAGGGTATATAGATATCTTCACAGACTAGAACAGCTTCGCTCTCCCCAGAGATGCCTTCCATGCTTAAATTGAACTTCAATGGTCTGGCAGTCACTTCACCCGTGTACGCTTTTCTTGCACTCTCAAATCACAGGGGGCTTTTGAACCTGAAAAGACAGTCTTCCTAATCAGAGAACAGAAACCATAATAGAGCATTCTCTGTAAAAACACTCAACGGTGAAATAAGCACACACAATGCAGATTTTCTTTTTCTCTGACCCCAGGCTTACTCCCCAGAACTATGTGCTCTGAGTTGAAATTCTTATTGAATGCACATGTAATGCAGTTATGAAGCAATTTCTAACCTTTGATAATGCATAATGTTTCTGATTTTACTATATTTAGTTGAGTAGGCCAGCAGGATTAGTATTGTTGAGATTACATTTTGGCAACAAAAGATTGAGAAATTAATTTTCCAAAAAGTAAGATACAAATGCTTCTCTTGCATGAGGTGTTGAACACCATATCAACAAAAGGAAGATGAGTTAGACATGTATATATGTAATATAAAACCAACCAACCCAGGACTACTATAGAGAATGAGACCTGTTCTAGCCTCTTGTACTTAGTCCCATTAATGAGAGAGACACTCGAGGAGCACCTCAGTGGGTCAGTCAGTTGAGCATGGATTTTGGCTCAGGTCCTGATTTCCTGATTTGTGGGTCTGATCCCTAGGTCAGGCTCTGTGCTGACAGCTCAGAGCCTGGATCCTGCTTTTGATTCTGTGATTCCCTCTCTCTCTGCCCTTCCCCTGCTTGTGTGCATGCATGTGTTCTCTCTCTCTCAAAAATAAACATTAAAAAATAAATAAAAGAGACATTTCATAGATGTGTGAATGTTATGCCCTTTTTCCACTTAACAAGTAAATTACTGAGAGCTATGATATTTAACAAGTATCTATAATCTTAGAATGTGTAGATATTGTAATCTGTGTGGTATATACTGAGTTAGACTTTTCATAACTTTTTATGTGTTCAAATGCATTTGTTAAATGAAATACATTTTGTTTTTATCTGTATTTCTATTTGTTTAGCAACCATCATATTTTGCATGTAATGATGCATTCTAAAACTCTCCATTTTTACCAAAATTTAGTGATATGCAGAAATGTGTTAACTGACCCACTGTGCTAGATTAATGGTGGAGTAGGAATTAGTGTTTATTTTGGGGAATTATAACACAAATAGAACTATAAGTAAATATATTTGGAGCTGGTTGAATTGAGAGAATTAACAGATCCAAAAGTAGTCAGGACACTTTATTAGAGACTAGGGAATTTGATATCAACCAAGGGAAGTCAGTAACAGAATTTTCTGCTTAAAATTATTTAGATAGAAAAAAGAACACCCTAGAATGTGAAACCAGTGAATTTTGAAATACAGAATGCATAAATTTCTAACAGTGACATAAACCAGAGATGAGAATCAATTATTAACTTAATGGTAAGACAGTGGACCTCACTATTTAAAGGTGTAAGGCACAAGAATATTTTAAAAGTTATTCTATTTAGCTTAGGGAGCCTTTTGAGAGAGAGAGAGAGAGAGAGAGAGAGAGAGAGAGAGAGAGAGAGAGCGCCAGGCAGTGTCTACACCCAGCACAGAGCCTGACCTGGGGCTAGATCCACAGCTGTGAGGTCATGACCTGAGCCAAAATCAAGCGTCAGCTGCTTAACCCACTGAGCCATCCAGGCATCTCTAGCTTTAGGCAGTCTTAACATAAGCACGTGTCCAAGAAATAAACACCAGATCTTAAAATCATGGGGGTAAAATGATGGTTGCATTGCTCTTTCTCAACAAGGACCTCATTTCTGATCTACAAAAATCTGGGAATTTAAAAGAGGCATTGTTTTTGCTGTTGTTGTTGTTTCTAGTCTCTCTTAGAGTTTAAACTTTATACTTCCTCAGATGAAGAAATTGAGGCTATAAGAATTTAAATGATTTATTTATAGTCATTCAATCAAGAGTGCAGGATGATAATTCATATCTATTTAAAAGAGCTTTCCAATATGCCAGGGTGCCTCTAAAATAAAAATTTAATAGAGATTGCTGTTCATTGACCCTATACTCTGTAGTAAGGACTTTTTTAAAATTGCATTCTGGCCCTTACAGTAGCTTTTTTTCTTGTAGTTTCTATCCTCTTCTTATTGGTAAAGAAACTAAACCACATACAGTTTAAGAAGTCTGTACATTTTATACAAGAGGCAAATTCAATAATTAAATCAGTCAGGATTGAAATAAAACATAGCCACATACTCTTGTATTTTTTTTTTTCAGGGATAGAAAGAACTGTTCATATTCCTGGAGTTTCTCTGAACCCTAAGCCATAGACTTACTATAATAGCCTACCAAAATACCCTGCTAGAACAGTGTTATGGATAATTAATATTTTCTAGTGAGCACTAAAACATTTCTGTGTTTAAGTGTGAGTTACTTGAGTAAGGGAAATAGGAACCCTGCACCCTGATAAAATACAATGATGCCTTAAAATCAACAAATTAGATCATAATTTAGCATGGACTAAAGCTATTTGTATATCTGTCTTTCTGTCTGTCTAATTTCTATTTATCATCTGTCTATACGTTTTGAGCACTGAACAGCAAGAAATGATAAAGATGTACAATGCTTCTCTAATTTAATGGTAATACTTTTAATATAAACTAAGCCTGCAAACATATCAAACGAGAAAAAGTTAAAGGATTCTGGAAGAACACACATTATAATTAAATGGATATATTTGCAAGGTCACTTGTAATTGATGTAATGTAGTTATAGATAAAGAGCCAGCAAAATGAGAAAAATTAGTAGCTAACAGTACATCCAGTGAGCTCAGCTGGCAACTATTGTGACAGTGGCTAAATTTACTACTTATGCTCCTGAGGCTGTCTATTCTGGTTATTCATTGGATAAATTATCAGTTTAATTTAATATAATTATAAATCTGTTGTTAATCTAAATATTCCATAACCAAAGAAACATCTTAACCTTCTTTTATACAGAAAAACATCTAGTATTAACAATTATACTTTAACACTAATGAAGAGTGTTGTCTATGAATGTTATATAAGCTGATTTTACACTCAGCATGAATAAAAGAGATAAGTGGTATTAGAACATAGCACAATGATCCCCACCATGTTCTGAAGGTACCAGCAGGCTAAATATTATAATTTAATGTATTTATGTGAATCCCTATAATTTAAATCATTTATGTGCCTAGATATTATTTATATTTTTGTACAATGCAGTAATTGTTCAGATATGATAATCCCTATAAAGTGTTTTGAGGTTTTTAGAAGCTTAACTTTTTTTTAAGCTAATACATTCTTCCTAGAGCTAACACATATTAAATATCAAGACTTAGATATAATTTTCATCTCCCAGATTTAGGCAATTTTTTTAGATATAGGCCTATTTTTTAACTCTTAATCAAAAATGAAAGAAAACATATAGTATCTGCTTATTTTTGTGATTAAAAAGGTATAAGGACTCCACTAAAGTACAGATTCATCTGATTCACACCTTTCTAAATGACTAGCTATAGACTGTTTTATTTTCTAACAAGCAACAGATGCAAGACTGCCGCTAGAAATGAGGTAACCCAAAATTAGACTGTTCTTTTTAACTGTTTTCTAATTCTGAGCTACTCTATTATGTTTTGTTTTAAACCTTGTTTTGCCACACACTGCCTTCTATTTGTCTTTTTTACACCAATTTCAGAGGCTCAAGTTTCCTTAAGAGTCTATCAAAGAAATTAGATATACTTGGCAGCTAACATGCTTGGGATTACTTTCTTTATATCCTCTCTTTATGGCTCAAAATACCTGTGACATGACTGTCTAGCCACCAGGTGTGAGCCGATGTGCAGCAAAAGGAAACACCTCTACTTGAATGCATTGATAGAGGGAGACTTGCTGAAAATATGGTAGACACAACAGCATTCTGAGTGGTATTCTGCCCATCTGTGCATTATACTGAGTGAATAAATAAACTTTCCAAACAAGTAAAACTATTACTCAAGAGATGGAGTAAAGTTAGGCACCTAAAAAGCTGTACCCACAGGGCAGAATTATCTAATGGAGGCATGGTTCATCATAACTGAATTTGGCCTAAAATTAAGAATTCAGAGAGCCAAACAAAATAAAATTTCTCAGGCTTTATTTATTCTGCTCCCTTTTGCCTTACAACAAGAGAGTTTAAGTCTCCAGAAGGTTTGTGTAATCTCTTTTAAAACAATTGTTACATTCATGTTCTCAAGTGTAAATTCACTTCAAGATTTGTATTAGGTAGAGGGGGGAATTATTACCCTCAATTTATTTGAAACATTGCATGTGAATGCAGCAATTTGCCTAGAAGAATGTGTGTGTGTGTGTGTGTGTGTGTGTGTGTGTGTTCAAAAGAAAGTAAATGCCTTTTCTTGGGTCTCAAAGGGAGTTATTAATAAATGCCAGTTGAACCTACATATATTTGAATCTCTTGCCTCTTGACTACTCCTTTGAACCAGACTGCCTGCTCTTGACATGTGATTGGCAAAGAGTAGTCAACCGTACCCAAGCCAAAGGGAAAAGATTTATAACTATTTAATAGAATCCTATCATAAAAAAATAACTCTGTAGAAGAATAAAGTGAAAAAGTGCACTGGAGTATTTCACATATTATACTAACCCTGAACTAAATAAGTTTTTCAAAAAGATTTAAACACAAATACAGATAAAACACTTTCTGTTTCTCTTCATATACAGAGCGTCTCTGTTAATACAAGTACCTAAAATATGGTTTTAATGTGTATGACCTTTTAATATCTATGATTTCTAAAAATATTAGAAAGGGTGTACAACATTGCTCAATGAAGCTACAGTCAGTTCATGTATTTTCTGCCTGTACCCACACAGGGCTCTAGGTACAATATGTATATAAAAAAATCCGAAGCATAATTAGATATAAAATTGAAAACCAGTAGAATATTTACACTTTCATCACTCCTGTGCTCACTTTAGGGCAATTGAAACTAATTTAAAGAGCAGAGAGAAAGCGAGTACACATCTGGCTCGACAGTGAGAGCCATGGGATACATTTATATTTCTCTAACTGATGATCAAAGTTTAAACTCGAACAAAGACCTTTATCCCAAGCCATTGTTAAAAAATTGGTATGCTCTTTGTTTGATGTTGTCCAAGTAGTACAGACTTGTCCTACATCAATTTTCTTAAAATTAGTTGAAGCCAATGTCCTTAGCCACAACAATCCAGTAATTACCATACGATTATTCAGATCAACAATTTATTCTATTATCCATGTATTCATATTTAGGAAGATTTTTTAAACTAGACCCCAGAATTTATTCAGATTCACCAATTTTTCCATTACTGTCCCTTATCTGCTGTCAGATCCCGTCCAGAATATTTGCAGTTAGTTGTACTGTCCCTTTAGTCCCCTCTAGTTTATGATAGTTTTTCAAATCTTTTCTTATTTTCCATGGCCTTGGGATTTTTTGAAGCATATTTTGTCAGTATTTTGTGGCATGTCCCTCAAGTTAACTATGTCTGGTGCTTTTCATATAATTAGACTCTGGTCTGTTAGATTCTAGGGTACGATACTTTCTATTCTTATTATTTCACTTTACTGTTCCTCAGTCACATTTGCTGCTCTCTCTTTTTCTCCTTTTAAATTTGAGTAAGTGATAAAAAAAAGTGTTAAAAATGTGAGGTGATGGATATATTAATTATCTTGATCTCGGTAAGTATTTCACAATATATATGTATATCAAATCTTCATATTGTACGCTTCCAATATATGTCATTATATTGTCAATTATTCCTTAGTAAAACTGGGTGATGGGGAAGTTTGGGTGAATGAATCAAAGCTCATTTCTAGGTCCCATCATCTTTTTTTTTATCTACCTCTCCCTTGAAGATTTACTCAAGTCATATGGCTTTCAATAACATCTAAATGGAGATGATTCTCAAATATAGCTCTAGCCCTAATTTCTGTAATGAATTCCAGACCCATTTTTGGCTGCCTATTTAATATCTCCTTTGACAGACTTGTCAAAGTTAAAATATTCAGGTCGAAATTCCTAATCTTCTTCCAACCCCACCTCCTGTCAAAATCGGCTTCATCTCCACCTTTTCCCATATATCTCATTCAGTGGTAGCTCCATTCATTCAGGTTCTAAAGCCACAAAACTTGAAGTTAGAATACATGAACATTGATAGTCATAATAATGAGTCTTAAAATTTTAAGTGACACAGGCATTTTTAATTTATGGGCTTACTCGAGTTTCTAATTGAAACAAGTTTAATAAAAAATATTCATGTACCAAAAGTTTGCAGGATATATATTGAGGGGTTTGGGTAGCTGGGTTCTTCTGTTAAGCAAGAACAGTGTGTTCTTAAGCATTATGTTAAACCCCTATAACCATCCTGTATAGTAGGTTAATTGTAGAGGATATGATTCTAAAATTCTTGCCTCCCAGGGCTCAGAAGTTTCTCTGAAACAATCATTTAATTTTTCATGAAATGGATTCACATACACTGGGAAAGAAAATCATCATTCCCTGAGCAATTATTAGCTGTCAAAAACTGTGCTTGGGATATTCATATTTCAGGACCACAATGTATCAGAAGCCTGATGACTAGTCCAGGATGGATTGACAATATTGGATCGGCCTGGAGCAGTATAATTTTCAAAGGATGACCTTCAGGCTGGTATTTGCCTAGGTAGTCATACTATAGAGCCTGTCAATAGACATCCAGACATGTCCTGCTGGGAGATGAAGTATGTTTCACTGTTATTAGAAAAGCATTAATCTTGGGGCGCCTGGGTGGCTCAGTCGGTTAAGCCTCCGACTTCGGCTCAGGTCAGATCTCACGTTCGTGGGTTCGAGCCCCGCGTCAGGCTCTGTGCTTACAGCTAGCTCAGAGCCTGGAGCCTACTTCTGGTTCTGTCTCTCCTTCTCTCTCTGACCCTCCTCCTCTCATGCTCTGTCTCTCTCTGTATCAAAAATAAATAAAACATTAAAAAAAATTAAAAAAAAAAGAAAAGAAAAGCATTAATCTTGAACCTAAGGAATCAAGTCTGCCTATTATGGCAATCAGCCTGCTCCATCCATCAGATACATAATAAAATAAACAGTGTCATGATTTTCATAGCCAGCACAAATGTAAATGAATACTTCTGTATATAAACATACTATTTCAATAGGTATGCACTGTCATAAAAAAAAAAAACAGTTGAAAGTCACTTGCTTCCAACTGGTCAACAATTCATTGTATGATAAAATGGACCAATATCACAACTCTTTACCTATATATTGCACTAAGAAGAACTATGTTTGAATATTTAAGCCAAAGTTACAGAAAAAATGCTGTTCTACATGAGGCATGAGGCATAAGATTTTTTTTTCCTCAGAATTCATTCAATCAGTAGTCATAGTTAATGTGGAAATATTTCATTCAGACTATAGTTGACCCTAACAATGCAGGGCACCCAGTTAAATTTGATTCCATATAAACAATGTATATTATTTTAGCATGCAATACTTGAGACATATTTATACTAAATAAATTATTCATTATTTTACTGAAAGCCAAGTTTAACTGGGAGACCTATATTTTTATCTGTTAAATCTAACAACCATAATTCTGAAAAACAATAATCCATCTCAAGAGTATTTATTTACTCATTCATACAATACTTATTTATTGAGCACCTAGTATGTGGCAGTAATATTAATGTACAAGTTCCAATGAATAAGATTTGGTTCAGTTCCTCAAAGACCTTACTATGCGGTATAAGAGAAATCCAAGTAAATGGATAGCACCAAATAGCATGATAAGTGTTATAGTATTTAATGGGTAACATGGCAGTTAGGTATGGGGCTACCTCAGCCTTTTATGAGGGTTAATGAAGATATCAGAAAAAGATCAACATCTAAGTTAATTCCTGAAAGACAAATGGAGAAGCAACTCTCTCCTTCATCCTCTGGCCTCCAGTCTTCCTCTGGTGCTCCTTCTTGACAGAAACTAACAGGAAGGCTACAGACAAAGCAGAAACATGGATTTCGGACTCCCAGCTTCAGCACCAAAAAACAGGATTGTAGACAAACAACTTGACGCTGAGAGATACCTTAATTAGTACATTTATAAATCATTAATGAAAATAATCCTATAGGTATTATCTTTCACCATGTATGTTTTTTCCTCAAAATTTTTGCTTTCTCTCAAGCTTTTCAACTCTCATTGGGAAAAAGTAACTTCCTTATGTTAATTGATTTTTATCACTTCCAATCATATGACACTTTTTTGATATACAATATCACATGCCCTTTGTGTCCCTGATCAGCTTGGCTTTATTGCCAATAATTTCACCAATAATTTGGTTATTAATGGTACTACAATTCTTTCATTAGTGACCTGAAATCTATATTACAGAGTTTTCCTTTTCTGCAACAAATTAAAGTTCTTAATGAATGTAAGAGAAAACCATGCATTGTCCCTAAAAATGAGTATGATGAGAAACGTTTGAAATTTAACATATTGATAGATATTTCCTAGATAAACTAGAAAAGAGTTTGAATTCCGCCAATTTTATACAACAATAAACTATCTGTTATTATTAACAATGACTATGTTTACAAATTTATTCCACATTCCTATGAATGAGTGAGGTTTTCTACCTCAGTCATAATCTTTTGATCTAACACATTGGGACAACTTCAGGTATAAGACATAGTGGCAAATATTCAAAGATCTTCCATAAGATGGCTATAAACTATAATCAAAGACATGTGTCTCATATTAAGTACAAAATTATTTTTAATCTATAAAGAATGTATCAAATTCTACAACCAAAAAACAAATTACCCAGGTAAGAAATGGGCAGAAGACACAAATAGACACTTTTCCAAAGAAGACATCCGGATAGCTAATAGACACAGGAAAAGATGCTCAACATTACTCAACATCAGAGAAATACAAATAAAAAACACAGTGAGATACCACCTCACATCTATCAGAATAGCTAAAATTAACACAAGAAACAACAGGTATTAGTGAAGATATGGAGAAAGGAAACCCTCTTGCACTGTTGGTAATAATGCAAAATGGTGTAGCCACTCTGGACAACAGTATGGAGTTTCCTCAAAAACTTAAAATTAGAACTACTCTATGATCCAACAATTTCACTTCTAGGTATTTGCCCAAAGTATAGAAAAATATGGATTTGAAAGAGTGCATGAACCTCGATGTTTTTTTAGCAACAATATCAATAACAGCCAAACTATGGAGAAAGCCTAGATATCCATCAACTGATGAATCGATAAAGAAGATGTGTTGTATACACGCACACAAACAATAGAATATTACTCAGCCATGAAAAGAATGAAATCTTGTCTTTTGTAACCCCATGGATAGAGCTAGAATGTATTATGCTAAGCAAAATAAGTCAGAGAAAGACAAACAACATGATTTCACTCAGATGTGGAATTTAGGAAACGAAACAGATGAACATATGGGAGGTGGGAAAAGAGAGAAGGAGTAAACCATGAGAGACTCTTAAAGATAGAGAACAAACAGGGTTGATGGAGGGCAGTGGGGTGGTGGATAGGCTAGATGGGTGAAGGGTATTAAGGAGGACATTTGTTACGACGAGCACTGGGTGTTGTATGTAAGTGATGAATCACTGAATTCTACTCTTGAAAACAATATTGTACCATATATTAACTAACTAGAATTTAACTAGAATTTTTAAAAGAATAAAATTATTTTTAGTCCCACATTATATTTTATGTCACAAATGGAAGTTAGTATTTTCCCACATTGGTAAAAAAGTAACCAAAATGCATATATGGTGATTCCTATTAAAATAGTATAGATTTGGGAGTGCCTGGGTCACTCAGTTGTTTGAGTGGCCAACTTGGGTTCAGGTCATGACCTCACAGTTCAGGAGTTTGAGCCCCATGTCAGACTCTGTGTCGACAACTCAGTGCCTGGAGCCTGCTTTTGATTCTATGTCTCCCTCTCTCTGCCCCCACTCACTCTCTGTCTGTCTGTCTCTCTGGAAAATAAACAAACATTAAAAAATAAAAAATAAAATAGTATAGATTTAATGTCATGTGGAAATTGGAACTTATAGATATAATTAACTTAATCTGAAACTCATGGTAACAATTAGCCAAATAAAACCTTTTTCTCATGATAGTGAAAATGAAATGCAGGAATTAAATCTAAATTATGGTTAACAGAAAAAGCAACTGCTGGATATTTTGTGTCCTTTTGTTTAATATCTGGCTCACTAATAATGATATAACCAGCATTATTTGGAAGAAAGTGAAGATGATCTGTATATTTATACGATTTTAAAATGATGTTCATATTGTAATTTTCCCTGATACAATGGGAATCAATAAAGCAGAACATGTTGTGTAGTATTTTCCAATTAATGGATCTTAGGTAGTTGAATATTCTGAAAATTCAAGAATGCAATGGTTATTTTTTTCTACATAGTGTGAAATAATATTTGGTAGTTTCTTTGTCCTAATGAATAAATTGTTTTGCATGATATGCCATATGCTGAATGTGGCTATAAAATGAAATTTCTATTCTTATTAAAAGACATTCAGGATCACCAGCATAAAGGGCAATACAAATATAAAGAGAAAGTTTCCATTCCTTAATTTATCAGCATAATTAGCAACATGTGAACATCTCTATCAAGTGTACTGGGGTGAACAAATATCATTGGTCTTGAGGTAGAATCACATAGTATGATAGATCACAATTGCCACTAGACATTATCATCAAACCATGCCCATTAGGTGCAAATTAGTTAAATTATAAGTTGCCAGTATTTCCTGAAAACAGTATTTCTCTGATTCCTATGAGGAGGAAGTGCCTTAAGAATTTTAAATGACATAGAAAAGTCTGAGTAAATACATATAAAAACATTTTGATTTTATATAAATTTAAGGCAGTATTTAATTTGATAGAATGAAAAAAATATGTGGCTAATAAAAGTGTCAGAATGAATTTTATGTTCTTTATGGCTTTGGCCATAAAGGAAGAAGCATTAAGGTTTCTTTTGTATCATATCTTAAAGCAAAGTCATAATTTATACAGAACATTTATAATAATTAAATATGTCTTTAAGAATATAACCTCACTTTAACACAGACACAGGAATAAGCCAAGGAAATATATTCAGTTATCCAATCCTTTTGGATGTTTAAATTGCTGATTATATTGAATTTTGCTCTCTATAAGTAGCAAGCTTTTAAAAAATATGTATTTCCAAACATCTCTCTAGACATCAGTGTGTTCAATACTACTTTACAAACCCCTAAAACAAGACACTATTAAGAATTAAATCTTTCAAATAATGATCATGCATGAAAAGAACTTCCATATACACTATTATTGCTCTCTTCTGTATATTGAACTATCACTATCACACTGTGAAATAAATGGGTTCCTACCTCCTCCTGTGGGCTGTTTCAGTGACTTTATTTAGTCAAGTAATCACATGAAATCTAACATGATTTTCTGTGTGGGAGTTAAAAAAGCAGAGAAAGATAATGAAATATGATAGAGCAGGAAAAGAAAAAGAAGGAAGAAACACAAAGAAAGCATGAAGTCATTTAGCGAGAAAGAGTATGTCTAATCCACAAGAACATTTATGAAATAAACAGAGACATCCCAACCTTCTTGGTGTGAGAGGCTATTATCTCTATTGATTTTAGTTTACAAGTTCTCAAGTTCTTTCTCTCTCTTTCTCATTTAAGAAGGTAACATAAAATCCATAAATAATTCGCATCCAGAGAGTCAGTTTCACTAGAAGGATCCTGAGAACTGCAGCACATTAATCTTATGACTGTGCACTGGACCACTCAGAGATGTAAAATTTAGAATGGCCTCTTGAGGGTATAAGGAAATCAAGCTCATGTTTCTACCCTCACAGCCCCCAAGAGAAATATTTAGTGATAGTAATGTAAATCCAGAATGCTCATGCACACAAACACACGCATGCATGCTTAAGCAGCTGCACACAGACATATACATGTATGGCTCGGCAGAAGAGTAGAAACATTTATGTTATTTGAAAGTGTGTGCAAATTAAACATTTATGCAATTAATAGTAACGATTTACCCCCTACCTTCGTCTGGTTTGAGCCATTACATTCTGGCTGCCTGTTTCATTGTCAATATTTCTCTTGTGACATCTGCTGCTGTTAATACTGCTCTTTGAGGTATGACCAACAGTGGGGAAGACACTTGATATATAATACCAGAGTAGAGACACAGATAACCAAAGGAAAGCATGTCTTTCATAGCATAAGTTCTTTCAGGGTCAATAAACAAAAAATAAGTTTCTTCCCAACTCATTGCAACAGCACAAATCACCAACAACGTTCAAATATCCCCTTAGCTTAAAATAATAAAAAGAAAAGAGAGAGAGAGAAAGAGGGGGAGAAAGAACTGGGGGTGTGAAGGCAACTGTTCACTGATAAGAGCATACATCTTAAATATAGCACAGGGAGGACTGAAATCTGAAGACTTGGCACCAAATCATTGAACCAGATGCAATTATATGAGTCTGCTCAGACTGCCCTAACAGAATACCACAGACTGGGTGTCTGAAAGAAAAGAATTTTATTTTTCCACATTTCTGTAGGCTGCAAGTCCAAAATCAAGGTGTCAGAGGGATGGTTTCTGATAAGACCAGCTTTTCATTGTGTCTCACATGCACAGGTATCCTCCATGCACGTGCCCTCCTGTGTCTCTTCTTCTTTTTATAAAGACACCAGTCCTGTTGGACTAGGTCCCCACCCTTATGACTCTATTCAATATTAATCACTTCCTTAAAGGCCATATCTCCAAATGGAGTCACATTGGAATTCAGGGTTTCAACATGTGAATTCGGAGGGACAAGTTTCAGTCTATAAAATAAAGGGGCTGAAATAAGTGTATAGGTTCTGACATTAAAATGGCTGCTTTGGGTGATGGCTCTGCCACGTATGACCGCTACTGACCTTGGGTGGCATGTACAACCCTTAAGTACTCAGCTTCTCATCAGTGGAATGACGATGAGAGCAGTAGTTCCCTCATGTAGTCTTTGCAAAATGTAATAAGATGGTTCATATATAAAGTGCAGGGTGCAAGGAAGGGTAGATAAAAATAATCCACAAATAGTACTTGTAGCTATTATTTTATCTAGATGTAGTATATACAGAGGGCACGCATTATGAGAATTTATCTTTTTAAGTTTATTTACTTATTTTGGAGAGAGAGAGAGTGTGCACACATGCACACGAGCGGAAGAGGCACAGAGAAAGAGAGAGTGTAAGTAGGCTCCACATTCAGTGCAGAGCCCCACGTCGGGCTCCATGCAAGGGCTTCACCTGGGGCTTGATGACACTAACTGTGATATTATGACTTGAGCTGAAATCAAGAGTTGGACGCTTAACTGACTGAATATTCTAGGCGCCCCAATGATGAAAATTTCTAATTGTGTAGTTATTTCCTTAGTCACCTGGACAAAACATCTGGATTTGCCCCATTGTTTTCCTATCCTCAGGATGGTGAAAATAACTGTCCTTCATATATCACAATTATGCTATCAAAGAAATAATGCCTATGTAGTCTTGTGAGTTTCACAGGTATTAGTCCTACTGATAATAGAGATTCTAATGTTATTAAATAGCAGCATATAAGTGAGCTTAAAACTAATTTCTTTACAATTAAAATTTACAACTGACTGGCATATATGATAGATTAATTATGGCTTCTGTTTGTATATTGGGTGTGATTTCTTTTCATTGTTCGTGTTGAGTTGTATTTTGTTTTGATTTAACATGAAAACATAAAAGAGAAATGTTCTGAATGGCATCCAGGCTTTTCTTATTTGACAAGGCTACTTTCCAGAACCATAAACACTGATTTCTATGTTTAATGGAAGAACTTGAAGACAAAGTCCTGTTACTTTCCTGTTTTCCCTCTATTTGTGTATTAATGAAAAATTCAGGAATAATGAATTTAGGAAAAAGAGCAATTATCAGCCACTTGTTATGTATAAGTTTGTATAACTTATAAATGAATTTTTCAATAATTCTATTTCTCAAATTAACAGTGCATAATAAAACACATTTTAAAGATTTTTGAAAAAGAATGAGAGGATATATTAGTATACTAAGCTAAAATAAAGTAAGCTGATGCAAAAAAAAAAATCAACCCAAGAGCACCTAATAGACATTTTTAAAAGAGTTATAAATTCAAATACATAGCAAAAAGTCTAAAAATTACTCTTCTCCTAAAAAATACCATGATAATATCATGTTTCATTTTACTTTTACTTTTGAATGAGTTTATCTTTGAAGTTTTAGGCTAAGTTATTTTTAGTTTTATAACCACAAAAGGTCTGAACAACATACTTAATAACTTAGTGACCTAAGTCACTTTTATTTATGCTTTACTTATTGAAAACTGACAACAGTTTTAGTAAGGCATTTTTTTCTATTTTTCTCTTTGAATTGTGTGGAAACATTAAAAATATCTTAGAAACATTTGTAATTAAGAGAAACAGATCAAAAATAGAATATATAGACACTATATTTTAAAGTATAGTTATTACATTACCATAAAAGATTTCAGAACTTGTTTTTCCGTGTTAATGTTCGTCTAGAAAATATACAATTATTTTAAATCAGAGACTTTATATTATTCAGATAAAAGAATTAATGTCTTGCAGGTGAAAATATAAAGGGAAACCATTACTCACTATTTCTATTGAACAATATCCATTTTCACTAAACAAACAGGATAATTTTAATTATTAAGACATTTGTTTTAGTTATTAAAGATATTTTCTTTCTGTGAAGTCTTCTCTAGTTTGTATTTCCCTTTCATCTAACCAGAAATAATAACAGGAGAGATATCTACGTGGGAGTCTATGCCATTTTCATTGCATTGGCTAAAAATTGAAAAAAACATCTAAGAAAAGAATGTGTGTGTATATGTGTGTATGGAGGAGGTGGTTACAGACATTTGCCTTTGCCAGATCCTGATATATTATTATGACTGCAGGTTCATTTCTACTATTATTTGATATCAAAGGCTATCAGAAGATTATCAGAAAATTTATATCTTCCAGCTAGATGCCAGAAATATTTTTGTTTTTCAGAAATACCTTCACCCCAAAAACATACATCAAATTTTCTCTTTCCATTGATGATATGAGTTTTTAAAATCTCTATAAGAATGATTTTTGCAAGCAAAGGACCTTTAAGATCTATTTTAATTTATTAAGCATAATTCATAAAACAGATATTTAATTCTATTTTAGCTGTATAAGGTTTTATTCACCCTTGAGAGGTTTCAGAATAAAGTGCTATCCATTTGCTCACTTAATGTCATCAGATATTCTAAACTGTATTATAAACCTAATACGTTTGATTTCCATTTTAACTAATGAAATTTTATGACTAAATATGGTGACCTTTATATTCTCAAAATATTATAATGGTCTGAACAAGTTTAGGAAGAGCTTAATTTAACATCCTAAGTTTAAATCAATTCTTTAATTGTACCTGCAAATTGGAGCTACATTGTTGATTCTTTAATGGGCATAATTCTCTGAAACATTGCAAGAGTATAAAAAGATAAATATGCATAGTTTCTTAACTCACAAATATGAATATAAAGACATTTATTTTCTTAATTATATATGAACTTAATTCTAAATCACTCCAATGCTCCTTTGCAGACTATATAATTTTACCCATTTCCTGAGAGGCTAATGTTGGATGACTCCCTTTAGACCTGCATGTCCTCAGTTTTAGCTTCTTCCTCGTAGTCATTCACTATGATTGAAGTATTAACAAACCTGGGAACAACCCAGTATGAGAGAAGACATACCTGAAAGCTTTAAATACTACTTCTATTAAAAAATACTATGTTTTAGATATATTATTGCCAATAAAAAGTTAAAAATACGTGGTTTAAAAATACTGTTTTGCTGTCTTTGTTATTGATAACATTTCATATGTATCTGTCTTTATCTTAAAACCTGGTACTCAGAGGCACCTGGGTTGCTCAGTCAGTTAAGCATCCAACTTCGGCTCAGGTCATGATCTCAGTTTGTGAGTTTGAGCCCTGCATTGGGCTCTGTGCTGACAGCTCAGAGCCTGGAGCCTGCTTCAAATTCTGTGTCTCCCTTTCTCTCTGCCCCTCCTCTGTGCTCTCTCTATCTCTCTCACAAAAATAAATATTAAAAAAATTTTTTAAAACCTGGTACTCAGAGTCTGTTGTATAGATGATTTACATCATCATATTTAATTTTTGTTAACATTTATTTAGTTTTGAGAGACAGAGAGTGAACAGAGGAGGAGCAGAGAGAGAAAGAGACACAGAATCTGAAGCACGCTCCAGGCTCTGAGCTAGCAGTCTGCACAGAGCCTGATGCATGGGGCTCGAACCCAGGCACCTTGAGATCATGACCTGAGCCTAAATCGGACGCTCAACCGACTAAGCCACCCAGGTGCCATTACATCTTCATCTTTAAACATCATTGAATTTTCTTATATTTTCCTACTCAAACACTCTCTACAAAGCAAGTACCTTTTTATTGAATTTTAAATATTCCTTGTATTCCACAAAAACATTACAATACGAATATTTTTATAATAATCAAGAAGTCTCTAATGTCTTCATGGAAAAAAATTTGGTTAAACCTGTAAGAAAGGTAATATGAGGGATCTTGTTTTCACACTGTTCTAAAGAATTTCTTCCCAGAAAGCATTCAGACCAGTGTGGAAATCACATAAAAGTTAAGTTGTAACTCAAAAGTCTACAGCACTGTAACATACAGTGTTCAGCAGCAGCGGGAATAGAGGTGACCCTTTTAAGCTGAAGAAAAATAATTAAGGATCACGAGATCATGATAGAAAGATAGGCAAAAAGAGTAAGTGTACTTTATCCTTGCTCAATATCTGAGTTAGGTCTTCCTAATAAAAATGTAAATAAAAAATAATTTGAGGGGTGCCTGGGTAGCTTAGTTGGTTAAATGTCCAACTCTTGGTTTCGGCTCAGATCATGATCTCACAGTTCATGAATCTGAGCCCCACCTCAGAATCTGTATAAGTTCTCCATGCCTACACATGGAGCCTGTTGGGATTCTCAATCTCTCCCTCTCTCTCTACGCCTCCCCGACTTGTGCACGTGCGCTCGCTCTCTCTCTTTCTCTCAAAATAAATAAACTTAAAATAATAATTCAAATGAAAATATATAATTTAATGAGTTAGATGGTATAAGGAGAGGAGATAATAAGGGATCTTTCAAAAACCGTGTTTTACTGTTCAAGACTATTTTGCCATCTGGCTGTGAGGATCCTTCCTTCATCAGGAAAAGCGATGTCCCTTGTGTAGTATCATACACAACACCTAATTTCTCAAGAAATTATTTAAGTATATTACACCAATGGAGAGGAACAATTCATGAGAATTTTGTTTTGTTTTTACATCTTGTATTATGAGAAGTCTTGCATGCTTGCTATTTATAAAAGCTTTGGTTACAGAAATAAAAGACACTGATTATCAGAGCTCTGAAAAAGAAAATAGGCAATGCTATGGATGAAATCCTAAGTGTCAGTCATGTCCGATCTGGAGAAGTGCAGCTGTTCCCTGGGCCTGAGGCTAGACGGTAATAAGCCATGTCTCCTGGGCTTGACTGTGAATGAACCTCTCCGGGTGTGTCAACAAAGACCAGGAGGTGGTAGAATTACTGCGGGAAGAAGAGCTTCCTCACTGTTAACATTTCCGGAAAAAAAAAATTTTAAGAAAAGTTATTTAAAGAGCAGAAGGCTAAGAAATTGAGGTGGTTAATATCAGATAACTATCTTAAATATAAAATAAAAAGACCCTGTTACTTAATTCTGGAATAACATCTATCTCCTACGAGCTGACATCGTCATCCACTGATGCATGAGAGGAGACAATTTTCATTGGGGCATGGCAAGGAAGAGGGTGTTTCCTTAGACTTATGGTGAGACAGCAAAACCGTCTGAAGAAGAGAATTTCTAGGCAGTATGTGGTTTCGGGAGAGACTGACTCTCTAGGATGCTTAGAAAACGTGGGGTAGTAATGATTCCATCAAAACTGAGATCAGAGTTTGACAGATAAGTAAGCAAGTTTTCTCCTCTCTTTTTTCCCCTTCCTCAAAGGAGTCTGTTTCTTCTCTCCTCCTCTCCTTTTCTGTCTCTCTCTCTCCGCTCTCTCTTTCTCTTTCTTTCTCAGAAAGACTCTGGAAATAGATGATAGGTAGATAGATAGATAGATAGATAGATAAGTAGGTAGATAGATAGATAGATGATAGAGATAGAAAGAAATAGAAGCATCTAGTCATTGTAAAAGGAAATGGAAGAAATAAATATATACATTATGAAAAAGTAATGAGAAAAACATTTATAAAACCTTTAAAACTAAGTGCCAAATGAATATGATGTCCTTCGAATGTTGCTAGAACTTTTTTCATTTTTCCCTTCTCCACCTTTCAAGCTATCCAAGGGAGCTTGTCTCTTCCCAGTAAAATTTTAGCAACATTAAATGTAAGTAGTATACATACTTCAGAGGAAAAGCCAACCTCCATTCTTCAAGCAGTCCAGGGATTTCAGCAGCATGAAGTGTGCTCAGATTCATGTGGTTTCCACAAGGATTCTGGAGGACTCTCCATAAAAACAGATATGGTATACACATGTAGAAAATACTGTGAGGATGCAACTCAACACCCTACCAACAAACTATTTTCTTTTTGGTATATGGTCAGTTTTTGTTGGAAACAATGGATAGAGAAGTAAAGCTGAAATGAAGCAGTTTATCCCGAACTTTTGCAACCTCTTCACATGGTTCAGTGTAAATGGTTACTTAAGACCTAGTTTACACACACACACACACACACACACACACACACACTAAAAATTTTTAAAAATGAATTCAATTTTTTAAATAAATGTACAGTAAATAAGAAAGCACTTACTCCATTAACCAGCTTCCCCACCATTTTTATGAAAAAATGTATGCATTTATCATATCATCACATTGTGTACTTTAAGTATCTTATCTTTCTCAGCTTCAGTAAAGCTGGAAACAAAAAAGAATAGCATCTGGCAACTGGCAAGTATTACCACCTTCTGTCAGAACATCATTTGAATGTTCACTGGCTTCCATTTCCAGGTATTCATTCTTTAATAAAGTCTTAAAGCATCTTTAGAACACATTGACTGCATACCAAAGCAGGGCAGAATATGAAGTGATTCCTCTTCTGCTCTTATATTCTGATCTGGGAGTCCGGGCAACCTGTACATCACCCACAGGGTTATTACATCAGAAGCATAGACCACATGAGATTTTCCTGTGAGCCCTTCTCAGTTGAAATTAGGGCTTCATTCGTTTTGCCTCAACTGCTTTAGTTTTCTGAACAGGAGAGTGTTTAGTAACACCAGCGGCTGAGTAAAATCTTGAGGGAATTACTTGCCAACCGTTTGAAGCATGTTACTTTCACTCTCTCATGACAGTGCTCTTACATTCACAAACTGGGTACTCATTTTCTATTTGTAATCACCCAAGATAGAACTTTCACAGGCATACAATTTTTTCACAAATCTCCACTGAGGGTAACATGTAAGAATTGATTAGACTCTGACTATACCCATATAGGATTGAAATGAAAATGGAAAAGTATAATCTTTATTATTTCAAATCCTCACACTTAATTTAGTCAATTAATGCTAGTCAATTTACTCAATTAACTTTAAATAGCACTTTATAAATTTCTTTGACAGGTTTGGTTTTCTTATTTATTGAAAAGCACTGCTACCTAATTCCTGACTGACTTTAATAAATTTACATATCCAGGGAGAGTGTAATAAGGGCAAATGACTGCTTTCATTTTTTCAGAAACTTTCATCTTTGAAAACATTTTTAAATTTATTTATTTATTTTTGAGAGAGGGGGAGAGAGTACGTGAGTGAGGGAGTGGCAGAGGCAGGGGGAGAGAATTTCAAGTAGGCTTCACACTGTCAGCCTCAGAGCCCAACACAGGACTTGAACCCAGAACCATGAGATCATGACTTGAGCAAAAATCCAGAGTCAGCTGCTTCTCTGCCTGAGCCACCCAGGCACCCCTGAGAGTATTTTAATAAATGAACCCACAGAATAAAAAAGAAACTTGATTGGCAAAATGAATTTCATTCTAATTAAAATGTTTCCGTTTTAAATTTTTAAATTTTTTTTTAAATTTGAGAATACTGACTAAGGGCTCCTTGAGATTCTTTTAACCACAATGGGGAAGAATGTCCAATGCACCAAATAGCTGAGGCCAGTCAAATGGTTTTTTCCTAACTTTTATTGTTTTTAACATTTTTTCCTTGAATAGACCTTAATTATATAAGAGAGAATTAATTATAATCTTTAGTTTATGATATACTGTCATTCCTGGTCCAGACATAGTCCTCTGTTACCTATTGGTTAGTTCATTTTTTTTAGTTATGTAATGACCCACATATGGACTTGCCATCCAATAAGAACATTGACAACTTAACTAGTGCCCCATCCGGCAGGTCGGTCAATGCAGGTCCTGAGGGAGGGAGTGAGAATTGGGGGGCAGGGGGCACAGAGAATGGAGGCAAGACAAAGTCTCTGATCAAGCCTCGTTAATTGAGAGAACACACACATCTTATAAAGGGTAAAAGGCAGGAAGCCAGGCAGCTGACCTAGGTCGGTTGCTAAGAAACAGGGTCAAGTGATAAAGGCTAGGGTAAAGGAGGAACCAAACTGAAGTTTTAGCACAGCGCCTGAGGGGCCGACACTGCCCTGCCTGCAGGCGGCTGATCTTTGTTCTGCTGGAAGCTCCCGACAAACTAGGACAGACATTACGGCTTTGCCAAGATATTCACTATTTCTCATGCAGTGAGGGATTTAGTTTTATGAGGATGGAAATATTAAAAGAAAGCAGGGATAATTTTAGTTGGAGAGAGACTTCTCATAGGCAATTTGCAAGCATTCCACGCACTCCTGGTTTGTCTTCCTAGATAATCTGCATTCTGGGTGGAAACACAAAAGTTCCTGAAGAATCCAGCCTCACAACAATGGACTGTGATAATAGCCTGTGACTTCCACATGCTTTCCAGAACAACAATAATACGAAAAAGCAAAACGATGACTTGTGGCGTGTTCTGTGGTTTTCAAGACTGGAGTCTTTCAATAGGAGGAGTGTGATGAGCATCTCTGAAAGTTTTTCTTTTTCAGATAATAGACTGAGTCCATACGCCTTTCTTATCTTCTCTGAAAAAGATTTTTTATAATTTGAATAATTACAACCACAGTGCTGCCAGAGGTTATTATACACACACACACACATCAACAAAAATACTTATATATAATATATAATATGTATGATATATATTTATATAATACATAATAGATTACACTATATATTATATAATATATCATATAGTTCAAAAGTTAGGTAAGATTTACTTGACCACCGCCATAGACCTTATCTTTTTAGAAATGCTGCTGTTATTTTAAAATTATAATGTCTTACTATTTCTGCATTTTTCTACTGGAGTCCCCCAAAAATGGTGAAGTTTTTGTTCCAGTTCCTGGCACTAGCCTTGAGGGAAAAAAAAAAAAGAATGAAAGCTTAATTTTAATAATCAATGGTAATAAGAACAATATAGAAAATTTAGAAAGGCTCTGACAAGAAAAAAAAGTCTCCCAATCTAGCAGCTGGCATGAGACTTAAACACAAGTAATATCATTTCACTTTTCTTCTTGAGCACTTCAATATTTTCTCATTTCTTAGACAATGAACTCTCAGTTCTAACAATGGCTTAAGAGGGCCATGATCATCTGTACCCGCTTCCATCTCCGACCCCATCCCTGGGACTCCCCAGCTCACTCATTCTCCACCAGCCACACTGGGCTCTCACTATTCTGGCATGCACCAGGTGCGACCTCAGAGCAGAGCCTCTGTCCCCACCGCTCCCCTCCCAGGCACGGTCTCATCTAGTCTCAGGACATTTGCAAGTGTTGCTCCCTTGGCCTGTTCTACTCTTTTTCCAGAAAGCTGGCCACTTTGCTCTCTCTGTTACCTTTCCAAGGAAGCCACACCTACAGCTCGATTTAAAATTTCAATCCTATCCCTACACTCCATGAACGCAAATCATCCGGCTATTATCTTTGTCTACTTCAGCTTTCTTCTGAAATGCAGTCCCTTCTGACATAAAACATAACTGACTTAGTTGTTTTGTTTATGGTCTATGATCCTCTACCTGAGTGTGAGAAGCCACGACTTGGATGCATCTCCAATGTGTAAAGGAATCCTTGCCACGTACTTTCTACTCAATAAACATGCAACACACACTTTTATTTTATTTTATTTTATTTTATTTTATTTTATTTTATTACTATTATCTTCTGTTCTTTTTTTCCTGCGGTGTGCATTGTTATTTCTTATCTTCTAGTGAGTTGTGTGTTTTCCAACTCTCCACAAAGCTGTCCCCAGCCCTCGTCTCTGTCCCACATAGGAGCACAAGTCAGATTTGACAAGGTTTCAATAGCCTATATCTATTTAGTAAAGAGTCATTTGGAAGTCTGATATTTCTCTGTGCCCATGGGCTCATTGTCTGACAACTCTTCTCAGCACTTGGCCGCATTACGAGCAATAGTTTCATAACTGACACCACTCTTAATCGCTCATTCATCATAACTAATGTTGTGAGGTCTTTCCGCCTGTCTGCTCCTTGGGCTTCGGCGTTACGCAAAGTTCTCTCTTCTGATATCCTGGCCTATAAAGGAAATCAATCCAGTGTCTGCCTGCTTGCTTAAACCACATATCCCATGCAGACTTTCTTTTGGTGCTTCCCCTGAAGTCTGATGACGGTGCACAGATCCGGCTGGCTCTTGCCTAACTATACACATCTGAAACTATTAACAGTGTTTACAGCTCCAGTTCTAAAGACCACCTCTTTCAACTTCTGTTTTTATCTAAAATCAATGGTTTGAACGTTTTGGAACACACTATGTTGTTAACATGATTTTTTAGAATGAAAGCAAAAGAAAAATATATGTGATTTTGGTAGAAGTGAAGTTTGCATCTATTATGGATAAAGCCTTGCTAAGACTTTTTGCCTGTGATTTGGGAAGATAAGAGTTTCTGGGGCCAAGGTCAGGGATGTACTATAGACTGTGAATATGTTCAAAAAGCAAGACTATACAGGTAGCATCAGAAAGACAACAGTGTTTTCCCCAGATGGAACCATAAATTACCAAAAGGGAAATTATCACAACTGCGATAATCTGCTTTCTCTTTTTTTCCTCTCACTTATGTCTCCAGAATTGTGGTAGTACAGAGGTGTGCTGACATTGTATCCAATGAGTGGGGAGAGAATCTTCCTCCATTATGTCCTAAATGATGAAGACATTTTTGTGATAAAGGCCTGTAATAGTCTAGCATGTCTGATAATAGAAGGCAAATTACCTCTTTGATGGAAAAGCTTTCAATCATTTAGGGCAAGTTCTCCCTCCATGGCCAGGTCTTTGCCCATAAAAATAAAACAGAATTTAAAACTCTTCGCATCGTACAACAGCATTACCTTTAGCTTTTAAATCTTTGTTTAAGGATTATGTAGATTAGATACCTAAAGATTTCTGATTTTGTTACCCCGACTTTTAAAGGAGATACATGGGCAAAAGTAAGATAAACGAATAATAAATTCAAAAGTTGTTTTAAATCTATTCTTGCTTTGAAATATAAAAGTATCAAAGTATGGAATAGTCATATGGGCATATAATGTTAAATGGACCAAATTACTTAATGATCCTCTGAACACATGCTTTTGTAATTCAGATCCGCTCCTAGAGCTCTTCACGGTTTATACAGTGTACAGAATCTTAATCTCTTCATCGCATCATCAGCATTCAAGATAATGAGGTTTTGACATATTTAAAAAAGGTAAATCTAATGAAGAAATCATATACACAAGTCAAATTGCATTTAAGATGTTTTCCTACTTATCACTAGAATTAAAGGTGTAATTTAATATGGATTTTTGATTAAAAACAGATGGTTCACATCTGTTCCCCAAATGAAAAAAAAAAGCCATTTTTAAACTGAAAAGTGTAAGTCACTGAAGTAATTAATATCTGACAAGAAAAACATGTTGAATATAGTTTGATTCTGTCACCATAGATAAGTTCCGATATCTGTCCACTGTAAAAGTAATGAGAATAAAAATAAATACATTTGTAGAATTATCCCATGTTACAAGATGTTCCAGAGGTTAGCTTTGTGAACTTTCAGGCGATGCCATCTTGTCCAGGCAGACATGGGAACTTCTCATAATGAACCCAGCCAACGACCTAAGACGAGGCTGACAAACTTGAGAAGGTGATATGGCCGAATAATAGATTTTCAGCTAGTTTTTTGGGAATGAGGTTCTTCGTGAGACACAGATTGTAAGGTAAACCTATGAGTCCTGCCTTCTGCTATTCACATCGCTATGCTATGACATCCCCTTGAGTGTAGCAGGCCTGTGACGTCCTTCAATCCAATAGAATATGGCAAAGGTGGCAGGGTATATGTGATCACATATACATGATTATGTTCATTAAATTTGCAACACCCTTATTGGGGAGAAATTTCCTTGCTGGCCTGGAAGAAGGAAGCTTCTATGTTCAAATCAAAAGTGAAAGAGCTGAGGGTAGCCAAAAATCAGCAAGAAAATTCAGATCTCAGTCCAATAGCCTGAAAAGAAGTGGATTCTGTCAACAACCACATGTGTTTGGTAGTAGGTTTCTCCCCCATCAGACCTTGTAAAAAGACTGCAAAATGCAGCCATCACCTTGAGTGCCTATTTAAGACCCTAAAGCAGGGCACTTGGGTGGCTCAGTTGATTAGGCTTCTGACTTCATTCAGCTCAGGTCAAGATCTCACAGTTTGTGAATTCGAGTCGGAGTCTGTGCTGACAGCTCAGAGCCTGGAGCCTGCTTCAGATTCTGTGTCTCCCTCTCTCTCTCTGTCTCTCTCTTGCTTGTTCTCTGTTTCTTTTTCTCTCTCAAAAATAACTAAACATTAAAAAATTAAAAAAAAAAACCCTAAAGCAAAATATCCAACTAACCAAAGACAAGACTCTTGACCTGCAAGAAAGTGAGAGACAATATATAGGTGTTATTTTAAGCTTCTAAATGTATCGCAATATTATTATGCTGGTGTACAT
>NC_043704.1:25373484-25434154 GCF_006229205.1 Suricata suricatta
GTATATCACTACAGTATAGACGAAACTATTTTTTGAACTATCGTGTTAATTTCCTACACAACAGGAAAGGAACAAAGTCAAGTCCTACAGAGACTGCAGATGACAGCCTGTTGAACAAATTCCTAATCAAATCACCACCATCTGCGTACCTTGTGATGAAATCTGCTTTGGCATTTGGCTTTTATCTCCTCAAGGATATTAGTCTTAATGCACAGATACCTTAAATAGAGAAGAATAATGGATTTGAAGATGAAAAAGAATCGCATGACCCACAGAGAATAAGAGGCGAGAGCTGTGTTTATTATTGTTATAAACTCTTTTTCCATGTGTTTGTGACTGTCTCCCAAGACTTAACTGATTGTGTACAGGGCAGACATGATGCTCTGCATTCTGACCCCTCTGTATTACCTGTCAGCTCGGAATTCATCAGTGTTAATTAACTGACTCACTTGCTAATACTGACTGGAAAACACAGGAGTAATCTGAGATCAGAGAATTAGTTATTTCTGGGGTACACACAGGGTACTTTACTGGTTACTTTCTCACTCCCCTCCAGAGCACATCTAAATCTACATACTTAAAAGTGTATTGTGTTTCTTTCCTTGTTTAAAATTCTTATACCTGGATTGGTGAACTAGGCTGAAATGCATACAGGTGATGGGTAAAATGGATCTGCAGAGATCCATGCTATTGTAGTTCATTTTGACATGAACAGAGCCAGAAATACAGATCCTCTTAAATCTCGTATGTTATTTAATGCTTTTAATATATATAACAGAACTATGCTCTAAGGCTTCGATTCCCTGTTAACTGAGGTTTCTACCTTGAATGTTTTTAACTGAGATTAAACACCTTGAATGTTTCTTCTCTGTATATCTGGAGACCCTGTCTTAGTGTTGTCATTAGCAAAAGTCTTCTAACAGACCCCGAATCTTCTAGATTATATTCTCAAGTTTTAGCATAAAGCATGTTGTTAGCTCTTTCATGAATAGAAAACATCGTGTTTTCTACCTGTCTCTGGAAAGCCATTCGTTATGAGATGCTAAATCAGACTTAATCAATGGTGTGCTAGAAAGAGCTTTGGCTAATCATAATACTATGACTTTAATTGTTCTCTTGATTAAAATGTCCAGATACACCCAAGGAAAAAGCACTGTTAAATTGTATGTTGGAGCTACAGTTTAAAAGCATCAAAAATAGTTACATTTTAACAAGGATTTTGACAGATAGGTATGAGATTATTAAAATTTGAGCAAAAGGTATAAGTCAGGATAAGACAGATATTATATGATTTCACTCATATGTGTAATTTGAGAATCTCAACAGATGAACATAAGGGAAAGGAAGAGGAGGAAAAAATAAGATAAAAACAGAGAGGGAAGCAAACCATAGGGACTCTTAAATACAGAGAACAAACTAAGGGTTGCTGGAAGGGCGGTGAGGGGGGATGGGTTAAGTGGGTGATGGGTATTAAGGAGGGCAGTTTTCAGGATGAAGCCTAGGTGTCATATGTAAGAGATTGTTCAAGGTTCTACTCCAGAAGCCAAGACAACATTGTATGTTAACTAACTTGAATTTAAATAAATACATTTTTAAAAAAGATAAAAATCTTGTAAATAAAAACATTCTATGTAAAAACAAAATTGAACAAAAGTTAGATTCAAATATTTGAATCTGAGGAAATTAGTTATAACAGCAAACACCAAACTAAACAAAATGTTTTCTATAGGGGCATTCTTAGGAAGCTATATTATATCACACTGTTAACATGGTGTAAGTTCTCCGAAAAAGTCATGGTGGTAGATTTCATCGTTTTTAAGGCATTAGTGTATGAGCTGAGAAGTTCAGCATACCCGTGTTCAGACATAATAAGGCGCAGTGGGGGAAAGTGTACTTTACATTTTATGTATGTTAATGCATGTCTAAGCGACTGTCATTACAACAGATCTTCCTGGTGCATCAAAACGCAGTTTTAGTTCTAGATTTTGGAGAATTTCCTGGGTGAATTCAAGCTTTGAATTTTACATTCGGTGTAGTGTTGGATGTAAGGTTTTTACTTTTTGTTCCTGTGGTTCCGCATTAACCTCTAGGATTGGAATACACATTCAAGTGCAGAGCAGTTGACCTCACATTCAACCAAATGTAAATCTTTTTATGCTGATGAAGTGCCTTTTGTTTTATTTGGTGCCTGCACCTTTCTTTGTTCAGTGATGTTTGTACCTGTACCGGCTGTCAAGTTACAATGCACTTGGCCTTGTTTTGCTCCTGTTTTGCTATTTGACTTTAATCTTAGACCCAATACCAATGTTGGTTATTGCAGGAGACTGTTTATTCTTCCAACATCCAACCTTAGGGAAGACAAGGAGATTTTTATTTTATGTTATGTTGTCAAAGTCTGTAGGTACAGTGTTTTCAGGGCAGTGAATCCTATTAGGTTCAAAACAAAAAGTAACTGCAGATACTTTAGAGGTTAATTCTGTTTACATTTTGTTTTCACTGCTTTCCTGTACTTTTTCTGGTATCATAATCATACAAAAATGAGATAAGATTTAAAAGTTATTATTAACCAATACCAAAACCTATGAATAAAATATATTTTAAAATAATTTCCCTGGGATAAGGGACAAATATGTGCTGAGATTATCTAAACTATCTTATATGCATAGACAAATAAAGCTAAATATTCACCATGTACTAGAAGTAATTAGTTTATTGAATATCAGCTGGTATGTTTTACTTGTTGTTACAATCAATATAATCAATATAATGTATCAGATGTAAGGGCCTCATTGAAAAAAATGTCTGCTTTTTCAATTCCTTTATATTCTGATTTTGTGCTGGTTGATTAATTCACTGGATGGGTTTAATTTTGAACCAAAACATATTTTAAAAATCTGAAAAGAAAATGGAGTCATTACCATTTTAAATGTCACTGAAATAAAAATACTGAAGTCCTGGGTAAGTGATTTCTTTTCATAAGGTTAAATATCTGCCAAGAATATTAGCTGAGTTTTCCCAAAATTGCCCTTCAAGTGCTATTGCTGCCAAAAACCAACACAAGGAAGTGAAACCGGTATTATCTGAAAATCACAGTGCCATGACACTGAACTGCTGGGATCTCATTGCAGATGGGATGTCATCGCCAATGTTTATTTTAACCAATTTTATAAAGCAATCTCTATTGCTCCTGCTTAGTAATATGCTTACAAACTTGATTACTTCCCTGGAAACTTACAATCTAGTGGGTGAGATATACTACAAACAAATCATTGCCACATAAATAAACATTAAAAATTAAAAAAAAAGACTATGGGAAAGCTTTGGAAAATAAAAACACAATAATTGGCATACACGTTTAAGGATAAGGAGGAGAGAGAAATAGGCAAGGCAGAAATGTCCTAATAACTTCAAATGATTAGCTCATAGAAAAATGTTCAGTGTACTAATCAGATAATATTCATTAAAGGAAAGATCATCCATTTATAGCCTAGCATCTTTGTTTTAGAAGAACTAGTCTTCACAATGGTAGAGTAGAGCAATTCATAATTTGCTAGAGAAACAACAAACTAAATTAGGATCTTTGGGAAGAAGGTCACAGGTGTATTTATTTTGAAATAATTATCCAGGAGATTCTGAAGCTCCTTGCTGACATGGAATACTATTAAGTCAAAGCATTATTTTCTAGCAGAGCAATGTAACATTTTTATTGTGAGATTTCATGTTACAGGATTGCTTTTTCCATGTGCCAAGCTCTATTCCATTGGGGCTATGAAAGTACAAAGATATCAACCTGACATTTAAACATTTAAACACAAACTACAAATGTTCCCAGAAGTCTTTGAGAGGTAGAGAGCCTTCCAAATCCTATAATTCTGAGGCTCTGATTTCCTTTTATTCAACTTTATTGAGGTATAGTTGATAAATGAAATTATAATGTATTTAACTATATTATACAATGTGATAACATGATATGTGTATATACTGTGGAAGGATTGCTTCTCCCCATTGAGCTAAAACATCCATCACTTCACAGATTTACTTTTTGTGTCTGAGAACATTTTTAACTCCCACTCTCAGGAAATTTTAATTGTACAATATGGTGTTAGAATTTATAGTAACCATGTCAAACATTAGACCTTATTTCCTTCCTCAGACCTTATTTCTTTTATAATTGAATGTTTGTAGCCTTTTACAAACCTTTTCTTATTTTTTCCATCCCTAGACAGTGGCAACCATCATTATACTTTGTTTCTATGAGTTTGGTTTATTTAGGTTTCACATATAAGTGAGATCTTATAGTATTTGTCTTCATCTGTCTGAGTTATTTCACTCAGCAGAATGCCTTTCAGGCATATCCATGTCAAAAATGACAAGATTTCCTTTATTTTTTTGTCTGAATTATATTCCATTTTGTGTGTATACATACATATATGCATGTATACATACGTATACTTATATATACCACATTTTCTTTATGTATTCTTCCATTGATTGGCACTTAGGTTGTTTCCATACCTTGGCTATTATGAATAATGCTACAATGAACACGATAGTACAGATTCCCCTTTTAGATAGTGATTACATTTTTTTCAGATATATACCCATAGGTAGAATTGTTGGATCATTTCATAGTTCTATTTTTAATTTTTAAGTGACCTCCATACTATTTTTGATAGTGGCTGTATCAGTTTACATTCCCACCAACAGTGCACAAGGATTCCCTCTCCTTTCTATCCTCACCAGCATTTGTTATTTCTTGTCTTTTGGTAATAGCCTTTCTAACAAATGTGAGATGATCTTTCTTTGTGGTTTTGACTGCATTTCCTTAATGATGAACAGTGTCCACATTTTCATGTACCTATTGGCCATTTGTATGTCTTCTTCGGGAAAATGCCTATTGAAGTCTTCACATATTTCTTAATTGTTTATTTTTTCTATTGACTTGTATGAGTTTCTTATATATTTTCATATTAACCCCTTATCAGATATGTGGTTTACAAATATTTTCTCCAATTCTGTAGGCTCCCATTTCATTTTGTTGATAGTTTCCTTTGTCAAGTAAAAGCTTGCTCATTTGGTATAATCTGAGATTCTGATTTCTTAGCACTTTTGCAAGCTAAAAATGGGAGTTCAATTTTGATAAATGGATTGGTTTTATATTGAATTCTAAATCAATATGTTACAACAAAAACAAACAAACAAAACCATGTTAAAAAATATCAATTGTGATGGTTCACTGGTTTTTCTGTTTGGCTTGACTAACATACATAAAAGCAAGACACCAACATCCTTTCCTTATAGGCATAGTCTTGGACACCGATTTAAAAGGTGTCAAGGATGTTTTCAGATATAGTAAGATTAGTGTGACGAGAACTTACAGACCATTGATTTTAACTCGTTTTCCAGGTGCAAAAGGAGCCAAGAAGCAAACCTATGGCTCGAGGTGATGTGGCAAGGTCAAGGAAAAGCGTGAGTGGAACATAAGCTTTATCTTTGACTAATCATATGATCTTTGACCTATGAAATGCTTAGTCCCCAAATTTTCCCTCTGGTTATGTTTTCCCAAATAACATGACATTCATGAATTTGCTGTAGCAGAAATGCTGTGATGGATTATTCCACATTTCAAAGAACCAATTGCCGGGAAACAAACAAATAAACAAACAATCATAAGGCTTCATGAACAAAACCTGTTCTTTATTAGTGGAGTATGTTATTTATAGATCCTGAGCTTTCTTACTCTCAATCTATGATAGACATTTTCATTAAAGGGACTTACATTTAAGAAATATTGGTTACATTTACCAATGTCTTTGTAAGTGTGTTAGCAGTTACGATTAAAAACAAACATAAAGTTAAAATTATTTTTTTACTCATGTATGTTGGTTATATTATTAAGAAGAGGGGAAAGGTAATAAGTGTTTAGAAAAGATAGTACTGGTTAATTGCCTTGGCCAGTTTGTATTTGAGAGAGTCCGGCCAAAGGAGTTCTGACCAGATATCTGACAGATGTCAATTCCTGTTGCATAATAGACTCACACAGTACATCTTCAGTGAATAAAAATGCAGATAGTCCTGAAATAGCCCATCTGATCTTGACAGCCAGAAAGTCCCCACATCAAGATACTTTCCAGTGGCATAATGACATCTCTGCTCTGTACATGTCCTAAATGTGGTTGTTGAAATGCCTTTGCTCCAATGGTATTGTCAAACTGCTTTCAATGTTAAAATAGCAAAGAAACTGTATCTGTCAAGTAGCCCTCTAATGGCTTATAATGATTTCTGCAATGACAGTGTCTACACAACCAGTTTATTTGTAGTTCTCTAGCATTTTGAAAGACTGTTCTCCCCACACCCTGAGTAAATATGTTATCTAACATTCATCATTTCAGGGATTTAGTAAACTTTTAGCTTCTTTTTTAAATCAACATTGGATAACCAGCAAATTTGATTCTCTTTCCCTATATTTAACTTTATAAGTCTAGAAACATATTTTACTAGAATAAAGAAAAAAATGCAACTTCACAGATATAAACACTTACTAAAATTGTAGGGAAAGGGATGGAACTCAGAGTAAAATGACATCTTGGCAAATAGGAATGAAAGGTAAATTCATCTAAAATGGAATTACAATGACATAAATGTAATCATCTTTTTAAAAATCCAGACATGTTAAAAATATGACTGCAGTAAAGAGTCCTTGAAGAATGATCCTATGACTGGTTGGAACCAATGGGGGGAAAAGAGAGTAAAATACTAATGTGCTATTATAGTTAGCCCTCAATGACGACAGTGTTAAATAAAAACCACTGTTGACTTCATCAAATGGTTATTTTTAAAGTACAATTTGTGAAAATGGGCCCAGAGTTCAGAATATAATTAACTATGTAAATGTAAAAAAATACACTGACAGAATCTCTACATAGCAAACTCTGAGATTGAAATTAGCATGCAGATGGGTGCCTGGGTACCTCAAGCAGTTAGGCCTCCAACTCTTGATTTTAGCACAGGTCATGATCTCACGGTCATGGGATTTAGCCCCAGATCCATCTTGTCCTGCACATGGAGACTGTTTGGGATTCTCTCTCGTCCTCTCCCTCTGCCCCTGCCCCACTCACCCATGCACCCTCTTTCTCTTTTTGCTCAAATAAATAAATAAATATTTCATTAATAAAGTCCCTTTTAAAAAGAAAGAAAAATTTATAAGTGCTAATAAGTGTAGCACATGCTTTGGAAGTATTTGAGGATCAACATTTTGGAAGAGAAGATAAACAAGATTGGGCAAAAACAGGAGTTGAATTATGATGCAGTCTTAGAAAAGGGCTCAGATGTCCCTTTGGAGAATTAGGAAGCTGGAATGGCCCATCAGTATTGTATAAAGTCAGCAAGGGATCTAACATTACACCACATCTCACCCCTAATTATCACCAACTCACACTAATTATTACACGTAGTCCTCTCTGGAAAGGAAGACTGAGATTGAGTGAGATGGCTGTGTCAAGCTGAGGCAATTTCTGAAGAGGCCTGACAGTTGAGGACTGTCTGAGGCAACAATTTAGCTGCTCAAAAATAAAGAAGAAAATTCTTTGTTTTGGCAGGGAGATTAGCACTACATAGCACAGTTCCTCCCAGAGTTCAGTTTTTCTCCTCAGATCCATTTCTTCATGTGATTCTTGGAATCACTCTTTATGGATTCTACTGGATATATCTCTCTTGCTGAGGAAAATTTACAACAGGAAGCTTTACGGGCCAAAGGACAGCCCACATTGATGCAGCTGGTCTTAGGTCCTCAACAGGGGCCAACAATAAAATAGCCCAATGTAATATAATAAAATAATTTCCAAAGGGATTAAAAGTATTAAGTATAAAAACAACACAGTTATAAAATAGAGATAAATATATAAAGTATTCAGTGTAGTGAAATGTGTTTTAATAGTATAATTAGAGAAGAGGCACCTGGGTGGCTCAGTTGGTTAAATGTCCAACTTCAGCTCAGGTCATGATCTTAGGATTTGTGAGTCTGTGCTGACAGCTCAAAGCCTGGAGCCTGCTTCTGATTCTGCATCTCCCCCTCCCTCTATCCTCCGTAGCTCACACTCTGTGTGTGTATGTGTGTCTCTCTCTCAAAAATCAATAAACATTAAAAAATTTTTGGAATAATATAATCAGAGAAAAACATGAATAAGTTTCTTGCATACACAAAATCTACAGTAAATCAAAATGCAACCCAAACAGAAAGATAAGTTACAAATTCTAGTCATTTTCTTTGTTTTAATTTTTTAAAATTTTAAAAAAAATGTTTTATTTATTTTTGAGACAGAGAGAGACAGAGCATGAGCAGGGGAGGGGCAGAGAGAGAAAGTGACACAAGATCCAAAGCAGGCTCCTGTCTCTGAGCTGTCAGCACAGAACCCGACACGGGGCTTGAACCCATGAACATAAGATCATGACCTGAGCTGAAGTCGGAGGCCTAACTGACTGAGCCACCCAGATGCCCATTTTAAATTTTTAACCTTTTTTTTTTTTTTTTGAGAGAGAGAAAGTGAGTGGGTGAAGAGCAGAAAGAGAGGGAGACTAAGAATCTGAGGCAGGCTCTGGGCTCTGAGCTGTCAGCATAGAGCCCAGTGTGGGGCACTAGTTGAAGTCCAACGCTTAACCAAATGAGCCACCCAAGCGCCCTTGTAATCATTTTCAAAATGTGGCAAAGTATCTTAAAATAAGTACCAAAAGTCATCTTCTGATAGAAACATTTTAATGTACATTAATGTACGATTCTAAATATAAAAACATTAAGGACGTTGTACTGTTTATCCATCTTTTTCTTCCCAACTCCAAATTCATCCTCTGACCTGCTCTGTGAAAATGGGCCATTTTCAATATTTTTCTTTTGCCCTCTTCCATGAAAGCTTTGCCAGTAGTGAGTGCTGGAGTGACATTACAGGAACATTCTGCTTCCTGGTTCTGGTAGGATTGCTTCTCAGGCTCCACTGGCACACGAGGGATCACCAGCGCTCAGGCTCCCAGCACTTACAAGATTCCTAGTACCTAATTCCTCCAGTCCACAGTGCCCGGAGCACTCAGCAGCCAACAGCCTTTTCCAGAATTCTTTAGGGCAGATTTGTAGCCCTACATCTACCACAAAACACCTTTCCTTGGCAGCTTAAGGATAGATTGCCAGCAAGTTCCATTTTAATGCCCCATAGTGACTTTTTTTGCCATGATCAGGCCCTCTCTTCCTGATCTTCCTTAGTTGTTCTATCTCTGCCCAAGCGGAAATGGTTTTTCTCATATCTGCTATGTCCATATTTAGAATTTTTACTTTGTACAGGTTAAATCCCCATTATTCAAATCCCTTGTTATAGTTAGTAACTCTTTATTAAATTTTTCCTGATCATATTACTGCATAGTTTCTCTTTCCCACTTGGACCCAGATTGATATAGACATACATAAGGAAGAAAATAATGTTGTCTCCACTGGTTCTCAGTAAATCTATATTAAAATAATAGTGATGATGAGATTATATTTTGACAATGGAATTAATATAGTCTTAAAAAATAATTGAAATCCTTTGTGTAGCTGGGTATGGTAAGACGTGGACTATAATACACTAAAGATACAACTATAAGTTGCTATAGGAATTTAAGAAGGCAGTCAAGATTTTTAATCAAATTCTTAATTTTCAAGCACTTTAATAATTATTAGAATATATTCTAAAGGATGATGAGACATGGAATAATTTATGAACAAGATGGCATTAAAGCTTTTTAAAAGTTAAATAAATTTTAAAAAGGGGAAGTGAGAACAACCTACATTTCTGTCACTGACGATTTCTCAAAAGAAAAATCTATGGCTAATTGCACAGTGAGACAGACTTCTAGTGGCTAAGAAATGAATCCTGAGCAAAGAAAACTATGTCAACTCGTTTTTTAAGCAGTCTTATTGAGCCAAAATCCATTTACCATACATTTCACACACTTAAAATTTACAATTAATGTTTTAAAGAACATTTGCAGATATGTGCAACCATCACCATAGTAAAATTCAGAACATTTTATCTTTTCACAAAAAAACCTCATACCCTTGTTTGAATGTTTGTATTAATATTAGTTTATTCAATTAACACATTAAAGCAAAAAAACCCCAAAACTAATCATCTTTGGTTTTAATAGTTAATCAGTTTCAAGGATCAACTCAAGAAAAACATCCTAATTTATAAATGAGCATAATTAATGTTTCTTTAAGTATTTTACATTACATTTTAAATGTAATAAATTTAATAATCTTGAAACTGTCAGTGCCAGGAACTGACAAAAACATCCTTCTGAAACATTTAAACAACTAATTTCAGTGTAACAACTGAACTTACTCATTTTGTAAATGTATATTCAATTTTCTTAAACATGGTAATATAGTAATTTTACAAGCTGTCAAGTATTTAAATTTAAAATTACAAATCTACAACAATTACTCAATTTAATTTAAAATGCAATCAGACCTAATCTTAAGTTTTGATAAGCCTTACAACACTTTAAAAACAACTATTCACAATTTCTAAATTCATACAAATCTGTGAGACCATGGGTATGATTTGTAATCCCCTTACATCTAGATTTAATTTGAAATTTTCCTAGATTTTTAGTCCATACAGAAGGAACCATGTTATTTTTTCAAGATACTATATTACCAAAGCACATACAGTTGAAATATCAGCTCTGCCAAGGACACATATGAGACAGAGTCCAGACTCAAATGTGGCAATTAAAGTAATTTTAAGCTGTGTGTGTGTGTGTGTGTGTGTATCCGTGTTTAAGTGACAATTTTTGAAAATTACACTTTATATACACTCTCCCTCTGTCCTTAGGACTTATGACCATAGGACATTTTTACTAATGTGACTGCTCCCCTTCCTTTATTATTCCTCTTCCACTTCCTAAAAAGTGCCTAGGCAGCTGATCACATGTGGATAACTTTCTTCTTTAATAACAATATTTTCCGTGAAATTCTATAAGGCCTTCACAGTTTTCCACTCATGGGCTCTATTCCTCACTGTGGTTAGTGCCTGGTTACCAGCAATAGCAGAAATCTCCACGTCCGAAAAAAATATCTATCTGGAAATTGCACAGAGCGTGAATGAACAAAGGACATCCTTTCACTGCCAGAAGCAAAAGGGAAAGAATTAACAATTTCTTACCCAAAGGTAAAATGATTTAAAAAAGGAAAGAAAGACTATTGTTAGTGAGCTGTATTTTTGTATAGTCATCACATAGGCTTAATTTTTGTGTTATAAAAAAGAACATATATTCCAGAATATTTATTTTATGGACATATTTGTGATGTTAAAAAAATAGCTTCTACAAATCAAATAGGTAGTGATAAATCTACAAAATATGAGTGCCATGAATATGTAGTATTCTAAACTAATAGAAGAAGATTTTTTTTAATTTAATATTGAAAAGTTTCAACAAAGGAAGCCAAACAAAAACAAAACACAAGCACAAGATATATATTCTTCTTCCAGATATTAACAGGTTTTCCATTTATTAATTATGAGGTAGGGGCACCTAGGCGGCTCAGGTGGTTAAGCATCTGACTTCAGCTTAGGTCATGATCTCATGGGTTTGAGACCCACATCAGGTTCTGTGTCGACAGCTTAGAGCCTAGCACCTGCTTCAGATTTTGTGTCTCCTTCTCGTTCTGCCCCTTCCCCACTTGCACTCTGTCTCTTTCAAAAGTAAATAAACATTTAAAGTTTTTATCATTTATGAGAGAGTTTATAAATGAAATATTTTGATGGAAAAATTAAAATAAATTATGGAAATAGATTTAAAGGTCAGCATGAGACAGAATTTTCTGATCTTATGGATAGTTAAACAAAAATTAAGTGGATATGTTCTTGGTTTTGTGATTTCTTCAGTATTATCAGAATTATGCTCTAGGATCTATGTATTATGTATGATCTCAGTTGTAATCTGCTTTCCAGTAGGGCATCTCTAATGTAAGGAGAAAAGCATTCAAGTCAAGTGTTTGTACTATTGCTGGATTTTCTTCCAAAGGTATATTCTTGAAGGGAAAAAAGATGGGTAAGAAAGTAAGCACCAATTATAGTTATTAAAGGGTGGTGAATGTTTTCAAACATTAGAGTAAATAGAAACACATTTAACAACTTCACCATATATTTTAAATTCACTCTATTTTGGCTCCCATACCATAAAGTCTGAAAAATAAAATGTAGTGATTATTAATTTTCATGAGGTTTTTTGAACATCTCTGATAGACTGTAGTGCTTTCTGTTCATAAAAGATAAAATTTTCTTTGTTTTGGTATGTACATCTATGACTCTAATTCCTTAAGATTGGCTTCTTATATCCATGCTCCTTGGAATGTGTTCTATTTTCAAACAATTTTTTTGATTACCTGGACAGTCTTATTCTCCAGCCAATCTGATCAATAATAACTTAACTTTTCTTGCATTCACACTGAGCTATCTCAATCTCTACAGCTCAAAAATACTTTTGGGCCATAGTACAAATGGGCCATTGCACATTAAATATTCTAATTAGAGATCTAAATCTCACCTTCTGTCTAATCTTAGAAAAGTCAATTAAGTTTTATATACCTTAGGTCTATTTATATATTTTTACATAAAATCTTGGGAAAGAAAGCAATATTTTTTATCTTTATTACAGAATGATCAGTAGCTAACTCAGAAAATAAATCAAATGTAACAGAACAACAAAGAAGACATACCATTCAGGATATATCTTTGCTGTTATTACCCATACTCTTAAAAACCTTACAGGTAAAAAAAAATAAAAATAAAAATAAAATAAAAAATTAATAAAAAATTTAAAAAATCCTACAGGTGCCCTGAATTTTATAATATACCTAACTGAAAAAGAACCAGATCAAAGAAGTTATGAGTATACTTGAGAATCATGCTGATTCTTATATTTATTCACATAACGCTGGTAATTTAGTTTTTTGCTGAATATGTAATTCATGCTTGAAGTAAGTGACATTGTGCTAGATTAAGTCGAAATAATTAATGTTATATTCTCCACATTAATTATTTGCTTTCAAACCTCATATAGCATTTATGGAATTTCTTAATATGTACTTTAATTAACTAAGAACGTTTAATTAAGAAAACGTTTATTTTTGAGAGAGAGAAAGGTGGGCCAGGGGAGGGGCAAAGGGAGAGGGAGACAGCAGATCCGAAGTGGGCTCAGTGCTGATAGCCAAGAGCCCAATGTGGGGCTCGAACTCATGAACCATGAGATTATGACCTGAGCAGAAGTCAATGCTTAACTGACTAAGCCATCCCAAGGATCAAATGACTAAAGTATGTATGTGGACTTTGTGCAGGTCATTGTCTTCTGTGAAGTTGAGTAAATTAGTCTTTACATAGGAATACTTTCTCAAATTTATTCGGTATTCAAAAAAGATACTATAGATAAAAGTGCTTACAAAATGTTAAATAGAACAGAAATGGTAACCAATTTTGAGTTCTGTGAGGGATACTTCAGTTGGCTGGTATTCCAACATTCATTTTCTAGTTTTTCACTATAACAGAACTTTGTTTATTGTGACAATCTTCCCTCCCAAAAGATTATGATTCTTTCTAACACTCATTCATGATAAAAACTCTCAGTAAACTAGGAATAGAATATTTCATTAGTTTGTATATCTGTATAAATTTGTATTTCTGTGTAAAACTTATAGCTAACCTCAGACGTAATAGTGAGAAAACTGGAGCTTTCCCATTAAGATCAGGAACAGATGTGCCCTCTCACAACTGCTTTCTAACTCCGTATACTAGAAGTTCTAATACAATAAGACAAGAAAAGAACTTTTAAAAATATATAAGTAAAGAAGGACAAAATAAAATTCTTTGTGCACAGATAACATAATCATATGTGTACAATATCTGAAATAATCACACAAAGAATCTTGGAACTAGTAAGTGATTACAGCAAAATTGCAGGATACATTATTAGTGCACAAAAGTCAATCATTTTCTTATATATCAGCAAAGAACAAGTGGGATTTGCAACTAAAACACAGTACCATAAACATTGGCACCCCACAAAATTGAAATACTTAGGTATAAATCTAACAAAAATAAACACAAGATCTCTATGAAGAAAACTACAAAACTTCTATAAATGAAATGAAAGAATTAAATAAATGAAGAGACAACCCATGTTCATGGATAGGAAGACTCAATATTTTTGAGATTTCAATTCTTTCCAAACTGATCTATAGATTTAATACAGTCCCAATCAAAATCCCTGCAAGTTGTTTTGTAGATAATAAAGAACTTACTCTAAAGTTTATGTAGGAGAAACAAAAGACCTAGAATAGCCAACATATACTGAAGGAGAAGAAAGTTGGAGGACTGTCAACTTCAAGATTTAGTATATAGATACATTAATTAAGGCTATATGGTATTGGTGAAAAAATAGATCAGCAGAATAGAAAAGAGAGCCCATAAACAGATCTGTATGAGTATAGCCAACTGATCTCTGCCAAAGGAACAAAGACTATACAATGGAGAAAGTATAGTTTCTTCAACAAGTAGGGCTGGAACAACTGAACATTGACATGAAAGAAAATAAATCTAGACACAGATCTTACAGCTGTCACAAAAACTTAGTCTAAATGAAGCACAGACATAAATATAAAGTATTTTTTAATTTTAGAAGAACATTTTTTATCTTTTAGATAAACTTTTAGATAACATAGAAAATTTAGATGACCTTAGATATGGTGATAACTTTTTAGATGCAACACCAAAGACACAATACATGAAAAAAATACTTGATAAGGTAAAGTTTACTAAAATTAAAAACTTTTGGGGTGTCTGGGTGGCTCAGTCAGTTAAGCACCTGACTCTTGATTTTGGCTCAGATGATGATTTCACGGTTCTTGGGATCAACCCCATGTCAGGGTCCCTACTGACAGCACAGAACCTGTTTGGGATTCTCTCTCTCTTCCTCTCTCTCTCCCTGTTCATTCATGCTCTCTCTTTCTCTCAAATTAAAAAATAAACTTTAAAAAATATCAAAAGCTTTTACATGCAAAAACAATGCCAAGATGAGAAAACAAGTCCAGAATAGGAGAAAATATTTGCAAAAACTACTTGGCCAAGAACTCCTTTCCAATCATGTTCCTTGTTATTTACTCAGAGATGAAACCTTTTGCCTACACAAAAACCTGCATATAGATATTTATAGATGATTTATTCATAATTTCCAAAACTTGGAAGCCTTCAAGATATCCTTTAGTAGGAAATGGATAAATAACTGAGGGTACATGTAGACAATGGATATATTATTCAGAACTGAAAAAGAAATGAGTTATTAAGCCATAATAGACATGGGGGAAATTTAAATGCTTATTACTAAGTAAAAGAGGCAAGAAAGTGTTATTAAAGTTTCTAGAATAGAAAAGAAGAAGTAGGACCACCTCTATTTGCAGATGACATGATCTTATAAATACCAAATTACAAAGAATCTGCCAGAAACCTATTAGAATTAATAAGTTCACTAAAATTGTAGAACACATTATTAATTATAAAAATCAATTGTATTTCTATACTCTAGCAATGAAAAACTCAAAAATGAAATAAACTAAACATTTCCATTCCCAGTATCATCACTAGGAACAAAATGCCTATGAATAGATTTAGAAAAGAAGTACAAAATTTATACTCTGAAAACTACAAAACATTATTGAAAGAAATTAAACATGACCCGATTAAATGGAAAAGTATCCCATGTTAATTTCTGAAACGGCTTAATGCTGTTAAGAAGCAATACTCTCCAATTTGATCTACAGACTCAACATAATTCCTATCAAAATATCATCTGAATTCTTTGCAGAAATTGACAAGTAGATTCTAATATTCATTTGAATATCCAAGGGACCCAGAATGACTAAAACAACTTCAAAAAAGAACAAAGTTGAAAGATTCATACTTAGTGATTTCAAAATTTAATACAGTGGTATAAAAATAAGACAATGTGCTAATGGCCTAAGGACAGACATACTGGAGTATAATCGAAAATACAGAAATAAACTCTCACATTTACAGTCAATTGATTTTGTTCAAGGTGCTAAGAAAATTCAATTCAATGCATGAATACATGTTAATAATTAGAGAAAGAACATGTTTCCAGTGGTTTCCATTTTTTCATTTAATTAAGTCACTACTGTGCATGAGAAGATATAGTCATGAAGCCAAATATGCAAGTTTTTGGCTACTAATTCTTCAAATATTTGTTCCTGCCCCAGTCACTTTCTTCCCTCATGGTCTCCAAGGACACACTTATATTAAACTATTTGATTCTGTCCTGTAGGTACTTGAAGTTCTGCTTTGTTTTTTTGTATCAATTTTTAAAATCTGTGCCTCAGTTTAAATAATGTTATTCATCTGTTTTCAAATCACTCACTTTTTTCTTTTTCTCTAATTTTTTCTATTGAGCTCATTTCTATTGTTTTCAAATTTCAACTACCATATTTTTTCAGTTCCAAATATTTTATCTTATGTGACAAAATATGATAGTTGCTTTAAAGAATTTATCAGATTATTCCAGTAACTGAGCCATCTTGTGTTTAGCCTATGTCAATTGCCATTTCTTTAAGCTTTGATTAAATTTTTCTGGTTCTTTCTATGTCTAATGTTTTGGGGTTCTTTCTATGTCTAATGTTTTGGGATTGACTTCCATATATTTTGAATATTTTGAATATTATTTTGTGTATGTTCTGAATCTTGTTACAATAGCCTGAAAATTTTTATTGTTGTTTTTTGTTCTTTTTAGTCTATAAATTAAGTTAAATTTTGACTACAAGTTCTATCTTGGCTTCTATGGGTGGTAGTTCAGACATCAGTTTTGTTTTCAGAGGCTTTGGATCTCTCATATAGATATGTTATTCATGGGTTAATTATGACTTTGGCCACTGAGTTTAAATTTTATTTAGTTATCAAAGCCTTCACTATTGTGATTTGGGTTTGTCTCATATGTATGCCATTCAGGGATAAGTCTGAGACTCAGGTAGTGATCAAACATTAGTTAAATTTTCAGAGTTTTAACCATGTTGTTTTAGAGTCTGTCTGATGCACTGCTTAGGGGTGAACTTGACACTTGACATAGGCTTATATCCAGAATTAAGGAACTCCCTTCTCCATCGGGGTTCTCTCTAGGATCCTTGCCTTTCACTCTTTAGCCAACATGGACCCCTTTTTCTTATCCAGAGATCTAGGGTATATATTAGTGGGTCAGCCCTCTAAGCTGCTGCTCCCTTAAGCATCAATGTGACTGGGGCCCACTCTTGAAGCACAGTTATGAAAGTTAAAATGGGAAATACATATACCTGGAAATTCATCACTTTGATAATCTGCCCATTTTTGCTTAAACTTTTCAGAGTCCAATTAGCGAGACTTTTACTTTTAATCAGCAAAGACATAGGCTGCAATACAGCAGACTTTTCCAACTATAGCAGCACTAGAACTGGCTACTTTTCTTTAAACCCCAATTAGATTGCCATGCACACCACCAAAAATTGTGCCTGTTGAGAGAATCCCCCACCCCCTATTGCTTTCTTTCATGAATGGGGCTATAGAACAGCCTCATTTTATCTACTTCTCTAATGTGAATATTCAACTTCCCCATTCTCATTAATGATCCAAGCCTGGGCTTTCTCTTCCTTCATTCATTGGTAATAAAGCCCTCCCTCTCCAATTCCCTCTCTCAGCTCTGAAACTCCATGTTATTTTTCTGTCATTTTCTAAGGTGCATATGTCTTACCAAAGTCAGCAAATCATTTGGCACTTTGACCAAATGGGTTTATTTGGTTCAATTATATTTAGAGGTCTGCCTCATCAGTAAACTTCTTAGTAATTTGAGTCATGCCTACATATTTTCTCTGAAGTAAGGAATAAATGATTATATTCTACACTTTCCAAAAGAAGGAAAGATGTGGTAAGTGGAAAATGGGTTCCCAGAGATGTCCATGTTCTAATCCCTGGAATTGGTGAATATGTTGCTATATGTTGCAAACAGGATTTTGCAGATGTGATTAAAGACCTGGAGATGGGAAGATTATCTTGGATTATCCCGGTGGGTTCAATTTCAACACACAAGTACAGACGACTTTTCTCTGAAGAGGATGTAATAAGAGGATGCAAGGATGGAAAGATGCGACATGGCTGGCTTGTAAGACGGAAGAAATAGGCCATGAGCCAAGGAGTGTGAGCAGTCTCTAGAAGCTGGAAAAGGCAAGGACCTGCATTCTTCCCTAAGCATCCAGAAAGTATTGCAGCTCAGTCAACTCCTTGACTTTAGGTCTGTAAGACTTACTATAAGATAATAAATTTTTGTTGCTTTAACTCTCTAAATTTATGAGCACTTGTTACAGCAGAAGTAGAAAACTGACACAAAGGAAATACAAGATGATTAGCCCTCTTAAGTTTTGTGAGCCAAGAATAAAATTGAAGAATAGTAAGTAGGTATTTATATCACCATTATTTTTGGCTTCTGTGTACTCCAGCAAAAAGGGAACAGAAGTTGGTGATCCAGCTCCCAGCTTCAAAATACCATCTTCAGGGTTTTTTCTTGAACCACTAAGAGAACCCATTATTGCTGGTTCAGTTTCCTAAGAATCAGATCTTACAGGAATATTAGCGTGCAAGAAGTTTGTTAAAGAGTAATTTTGGGATCAATGCTGGTGGGGAAAGGAAGGAAGCAGGATTGGGAGAGGGAGAAACTGAGGTATGATGTAGTCTTTACAAAGGCCTCAGGCGATCCTTCAGGGAGCTCAGAAACTATGATAACTCTTCAGAGTTGTTCTGAAAGTGGATGAGGTTGCAAACTGCCCTCATAGAAAGAGCATGATCTTTGGTCCAATGACTCTCTTCAGTCTGTGGGAATTTCCAAAGAATGCTGGCATCAGAGAGCTCTTAGCTAACAGCATTTCTCTCAGCTAGGGGCAATATTATTTAAGTCCCAAAAGACTATTTGGGTTCTGTATTAGAGACTCTAATACGTGGATATTTTGATTTGTACTTTTATATGGAAAAAATTTCTTTGTGCCTGTACAGACAATTCCGGAGTAAAGCAGCATTGTAACCGCCTCATTAACTATCCTTAGTCCAGGAGCATGTCTATAACCTGAGGTTATTTAGTCTAAATTTTTTAATAGAAAATTAGAAGTGTAAGTAAAACTCTGTAAAATGAAGTGTCTACTGTGTTCTTCCTTCAGAAGCTTGTCTATATTACTGAGTAAATTTAAAGAAAGCATGTCCCCATCTAAAATATTATTCATCCTTGTGACTGAAGAAAAATGGTATTATAAAGCAACTGATGCCAAATGCCATTATACTTTATCTCCATATGTATTTTATTTTTAAAATACTAGGTGGATATCAATATCAGCATCTACGATAGGATGTGCAACAGAAATGCAGATAAGAATTAAGGCAAAGAAAAATTCAGTTGTAAACACTTTGTAGTGGAGGTATCTGTGAATATTCTCTTGGAGGTATTGACAGTTCACAATATGTGCTTGGGTTTAGAAGGAGTCTGTCCTACAACAGATATTTGAAGTTCATTTGTGATTAAGTAATAATTGATATCATTGAAGTGGGTGGGATTGGCCATCGAGTGTGTATAAAGTATTAAAAGTCATGGCAAAAACTAGAAAATATTAAGAAAGAACCCTCACTATATAGAGATCAAATCAAAGATCAAGGAAGAAAATGAGGAATATAAGTGTAAGGGAAGAAAAGAAAAAAGGTAAGAAGTTGGCTGTCGTTTACAGTATCAAATTATTAGTGCTTTTAAAAAGCCAGATAAAATGGGGTACCTGTGCGGCTCAGTCAGTTAAGCATCTGACTTTGGCTCAGGTCATGATCTTATGGTTCATGGGATTGAGCCCCACATCAGTCTTTGTGCTGACAGCTTGGAGCCTGGAGCCTGCTTCAGATTGTGTTTCCCTCTCTCTCTGCCTGTCCCCTGCTCATGCTCTGTCTCTCTCTCTCTCTCAAAATAAATAAACAATTTTTTAAAAGCCAGATAAATGAAGTACTAAAAACATATCACTGACTTTGCTTATCAGGAGATCATTAGTAATAACTGGTTTGAGTTACTTGCAGGAGCAGAAATCAATTCATTATAAATCGACATATAAAAAATTGAGGTAGTATAAGTAGGCAGAGAAGTAAGAAATGTGGAAAGAGAAGAGAAAAAAAGACACACCTTTAGTGAATAGCTGATTCGTGTTTTAAATTGAAGACACAGTGTGCATAATAAGATACAAAACTACTCTAAGTTAAAGTAGTTTTAAATTTTAAATGAGGTATCTATTGTGACACAAGCAAAATCAGTTTGATCAGTTACATCAGGTACATCTTCTGTTCTCTTTGATATACAAAAGTAGCTGCCAATCATGAAGCAAGTCCCCAACAAACTCACTACTAAGTTTTAAAGAAAGTGGCTTTTAGATCAAAATCTGGCACATACTTACTAGCAGACATGGGTAGCTCCTACATGATGTTTACTAAGCTTACAGATGCCCCAAATCTCTGTCCACTTAGGGGATCTGACTTTCCTTACAATGGAGTTTCATTCAAGACATCAAGACAGTCTTCTAGCAGTAGGATGCATGACTTAACATCTGCATAATTACACAAGAATCTTCTGAATCATTGGATAACCACCGACTCTTCACTCAGGCTCAGCTGCTGCTCATACAATCACCAAGATTTAAATATTTTTTTTCAAGGAAGAGTGAGTAAACCATCTAAAATATTTCTGTCAATCAATATATTTTGAATAATTCCAATTTTTTTCTGTTGAGAACACATTTCTAACATTCATGACATGAATACTAAGCTTCAGCATTCATCAGTGAAATCACATTTTTTTAAATTCATAATGCTAACTAGGAAACATATTGTATTTCCTGAGATTTAAAAAGCAGATGTTTTTGCCTTAGCTATCCCCTGTGGGGTGCCTGGCCTGGGGTCTATACTCTTGATGAGGACAATCCATCATACCAAAGGTGTCGTTTAAGCCAACTCTGTATTACATTTCATATTCTCTAAGGTGAAACATTTTTAAGTAAGTTAAAAACAGGTCTTCTCCAGTAAGTATTTCCAATATTATTTTCTTAAAATTTTCCATGCTCAACTATTTTCAAAACCAGTAACATTAGTAATAATTCTTTAGGGAGATATAATATTTGGACTACCGTTGTGTTTTTTTCTCCTCCACTGACTCTCCGTGTATCTTTTGCAGCTAATCAGTCAAAACCAGGGTGTTTTGTGTCTAAGTTTTAGGTCTTTCAATGTCTTTGTTCTCAATCTTCAATAGGCTTTCTTCCTTTGGTTGTTTTGGTCCTATTTTTCTGTGGAATTTTTTACTTTCTAATTTGTCTGATTCCTCCTTAGAGTACTGCCTAGATAATTGCTTTATCCCTGCTCTTCCTCTAGCCTGAAACTCAAGTCTCTCATAGGGAAGATGTCTATATAACTAATCAGATTCAGCTACACAATCCAAATGTCTCGTGTGTTTGAGGGAAACTGGTTGGTGGTAAAAGTGAAGCAATTGTCAGGTGTACCCAATCCTGACTCAGCCACCTTCTTTTTTATTTTTTTAATTTTTTTTAATCTTTATCTTTGAAAGAGAGGGGACAGAGTGTGAGTGTGGGAGGGACAGATAGAAAGGGAGACACGGAATCTAAAGTAGGTTCCAGGCTCTGAACAGTCAGCACAGAGCCCAATGCAGGGCTCAAACCCACAGACCATGAGATCATGACTTGAGCCAAAGTCTGACACTTTAAACGACTGAGCCACCCAGGTGCCCCTTGACTCAGCCGCCTTCTAACTTTTGCTGACTGTAAGTAAAGAAGGAGCCATTTCACTAAACTCTGCAAAGTACATTTTCCAGATTCCTTTTCAGCCTGTCTCATACTAAATTCTATCTATAGGGCAGTAGGGAGAAAATTGGAGATAAGACAAAGGGAGATGAATGGATTTCTTTTCTGTTGTTGTGACCTATCAGTAGCACTTTACACCCTCCACTGGCATGTCACTCCAGCGTGATGTTGGGTCCAGCCTCCATCATTGTTTGGCACTTGGAAAACTAGCCTCCTTCTTCTACCGCTAAACAAGCTGTACAGGCAGGAGTCAGATTGCATCCCCTGTTCCGATATCTAGTCTCCAGCTGCAGTGGGAGGTGTCTCTAGTATGAAAGCTCTTATATTTGAAAACCCTAAGTTCTTTTGTTTTTCTGAGCTTAATGTTGATAGTTACTACCCAAAGTTATTATTTATGGATTATTTCCATTTTTCCTTTGTAACCAATTGAAATACGAAGGTTGTAACCAATTATGTACTTCAAGTATTCTCTATTGAAATTTCTAGTATTTTTCCTTTCACTGGCCTTAACTGTGTTACAAGGTAAAACTTGCATAAATCTGACCAAATTATAAGACTGATGTATCCAAAAGTTTATTATATATATATATATATAAAACTTCTTTTAACGTTTGAATATTCACTGGATGTTTGTATTTGTGCAAACTAATTGTTTTTAATAGCATGATCTGAGATGTCATTATAATTCTATAAAACTAGAGGTAAAAGAACTACTACTATATCTCTACCAGCAAAAATATAAAGATCTTGAGTTAATCATTTCTTCAAGTAGGTAAAATAGAACCAAGATAACTGTTTAGTTTAAAACAATCTTCCAATCAAGTAGGGTAAGTTTTCTTGCACAAATAGAAGTATATACACTGTAATTTGAGGACTTTAATATTTGAATTATATGCAAGGTATAAGGAGGCATGAATGTTTGGAAACAACCTATGTTGTAAGATCTTTTTAATAGCAATAGTGTTGAAAAATATGTTAACAAATAGATTAAAACATGGAATGGTCCAATAGTATCTTGCTTTCAATCAAGCATTAATTAGCTAGTTAAGAAGATTTTAGATAAGAATACATTCAAAAAACAAAATAAAACAATATAGCAAAACCCAGAAGTGGTGAGTGAGAACAAAGAGTGAGAAAATTACAAAACAATACACATTTGTAGTGAGTAAGATTAAATTGAGTCAGATGATCAGAAATCATATTGTGAAAATTTTAAAAATAAATTTTCAAGTTTTTCTTCGAATTAGCCTAAATACTATTGAGGAGAGTTCCTCTGTTCTGTCATTTGGGCTAGCTTTCTGTCTCTTGTAAGTTTTGAAAGCTTCTTATGTGTTCTGAACCTGCGAGAACTACTATATTAAAGGAGGCTCATACACTGTCCAGGGCCTGGCCATTCAGTAAGTGTTCTCTTAAGGGTGTCCCTTGGTCTCTCTTGTTGTGAATTTGATTATTCTATTTCCCTACTCGTTATGATATTTTGGACTCTCCACCACATGTGCTTTGGTTTGTTCCTTGAGGTAGCCCATCTGTGAGCTAGAGACTCACACAGGCTGGTGGTGTATTTCCAAGGCCTGAGAGACGAGGAGTCGGTGGTGTACATGCCAGTCGAGGTCCAGAGGCCTGACCATGAGGGAGCATCAAGGGCAGAAGATCAGTGTTATAGCTCAAGCAGTCTGGCAGAGCTAATTCAACCTTCTTTCACCTTTTTCTTCTATTGAGGCCTTAAACAGATGGGAGGATCCCTCTTATACTGGGCCTAAATAACTTCAGTACTAAAGTAGTGTGAATGATTATCTTAAGAACCATGGAGGACTATAAAAATATGGCCAACTGAAAGTTTGAAATGAACCATACCTTGTGCTCAAATTAAAAATGGAAAATTTATATGTATTGCATAAAATAATGTATATTTACATATATATGTAATTTTCAAAACATATATACTTAATACATATGTGTGTGTAGACTTAGTATCTATTTGATGAATCCTTCTATGAAGCAGTCCATGTTTATCCTAAGACTTAGCATCTACCTAAAAAGAGTACCACACATTTCCTGTCCTACAGTTACAGTGGTACCTGTTGTTGGAGAAGAGAATGGGGAAAGAGAGGAAAGTATTCCAAAGAAGAAAGATGTTTCCAAATGTGTCTATGTTAAATTCGGCTTAACACTGGCCTTGAATTTTACTTTATATGAGAAGACTACAAACAGTATTCAAAGATAGTAACTAATTTTTCTAGACCTGAGGAAAATTCTCCAAAACGTGTAATATAGATTCCAGTAACCATCCAGTTTAAGAAGATGAAAGGTTCATGAGTGCAATAAGGATTTACACATGCACACACATACACATACACACACAAATACTATCAAGTTTGCAATAAGAAATATCCTATGCACTGATATATATTATAGCTATGGATTAATAGATATAATTCCATACATTCAACTCCATAGCCCAAGTTAATTGGTTTGTCCATTTCACACATTGGGATAAAATTCATTGGTTAAGAATATCTGTATAAATGAGAGAAAATCTGAACTGAAGTTTTCAGGTTCAAACACTTGTGTTTTTTGCCTAGTTATTCCTATAAATCAATAACTATATTCCTCTTTTTTTTTTTGTCTTCTTCTTCTTGAGTCTTTGATAACATTTTTAAACCACTTCCAGGAAGTGTAAGAAGCAATTTCAGATTGCACTAAGATGGACCACTTTAGCATGAAGACAATTTCGAGTTAGAAAGCAGTCAAAACCCAGTAGATTCCAGAAAACTTTCCATCTCCTCTTAATTGACTAAAAAAAAATTTACACAGAGAACCTGCTTTAGAAAGACAGCTATTAACATAGATAACTGCATTATGATATAAAGTAGGTATGCTTGGCCAGGAGGAAGAACCTAGCGAGGCCACTTTGATCAAAGTCCTCTCTTTGTCCCATTGTTTCTCAGTGGTTAGCAAACATTTATTTACCAAAAATTCACTCTTTTTCATCTTCCTGTAAATTGCATTCCTTTCTTCTGAAATCACAGACCTCTATCCCCTTTTTCTTAGTTCAGGATGACATGCATATATCTCAATTTGCCTAACTGTCTTTGGAATATCCATGTCTGTGTGGATTCTCCATACATACAGTATTAGATTTGATTTTCTCCTGTTAATAAGTGTCATTTCAATTTAATTCTTAGTCCTGCTTGAAGGATCTCGAAGGGAACAGGAATTTCTGCTCCGTGATAGGAGCAATCTTCTCCCCTACATTTTTGGACAATGTTTATTACACACAAGTTGCTTATAATTAGATTACTGAGCATGTAATACACAGTCTTGAAGAAAACAGAAGTTTACAAAGTGAGTTAAAAGCCCCATGGATCTAGCCATTTGTATATTGTTATACACATTTGGTCTTTGGGGCTGTAAATTTTAAGAGGAGATACTGAACTGTTTAAGATAATCGTCTTAAAAAGATACAGTGCCTAAAGGACAATGCATTTACTTCTATATAAAGTATAGCATGACAGTAAAGATCCTTTCGATAATAAATCACTTTTAGCAGATGGAATTCCATCTGATTGTCACCAATATAGGATACCTTTGGTGGCACTGAATATGGCAGGCCTGTTTTGTTATGATATTGTACTTGGACATTTGCCAAAAAGAGTAAAAGAAACAAGTCAGCAGTTTGTAAACACAGTCATGATAGTCTTCCCCCTTTTCTATTTCAAGTCTTAAAATGAAGTTTTTCCCATGAGGAACTGGACAAAAAAGAAACTCATACAGATTTTCAGAATTTATATTACTTGTTATAACAACAAATCCAAACAACTAATTCCCTATTCAAAAATTTACTTGCATCTGAATTAGGATAAGAAGATTTTTCATGAATAAGAATTATAAAATCATACATGATTAGAAATGCAAGTGTACATCAGGGACCAAAAAATTAATTTATAATTAAATGAGTTAATAGTTTCAGATTAAGTTATTCTACTTTTCTACCTTAATTCTTTTTCTAATTCTCTACATGAAACACTAAGAATTTATAGTTGCTTATAAAATATCTTTATGAAGTTTCTAAAATATAGAACCATTTATCTTGTAAGAGCTCACCTTTTTCAGTTCCAGATCATATTGGGATAAAAGCTGGAAAACATTTTCATTGTTAATCACTATAGTGCTGTGGTTGCATAGAAATAAGTAACAACAGAACAAGGCAGGTAGGAAGGCAACTAACAATAAAACACAGCATGTGATTTTCCTTTATATTTTTTCCTTCATATTTTTAATAATATAATTTGCTAGCTTACAAAACTTTGTTCTAACTTATAATTAAAGCCATGGCTATGACAAGTTGGTAAAATACTAAATTCTTTTTAGTTTTAATTAATCAATAACCTAAACAATTTGAATGTTGTTCTTGAATATTTTTTCTAGCCCTGAACTTCTTAGTAGGCAAAGCAAAACTGCTTATTAAATTTTCCTCTACTTAAAATTTACTTAATGAAGTATCACTATTGCTAGATAACTTCTGAAGGACACAGTTACAGCTTGTTCCTCTGATTTGAAGGGTGTTAGAACTGGTTTTGCATGACCAGGATCAGAGAATGGAGCAAAACTATTTAAAGGCTATCGGAATGGTGGGCTTTATATGTAAAGAAATCAGGGTGATTGTTAGAAAGTCTTCATGCCCAAACATTAGGGGTATGTGACCTCAGAACAACCAGGACCTTGATGTCTTGGGCAGACAATTCAACAAAGCTCAGCTGAGTGTTTTGAACCATAGATTTTCAAAGTCATGGAGTCCTGTGGTAACACTCGTACCACGGGATTAGCTCAAAGACAAAGGAATTTTCTACATGAGAATGACTGGGTTCAGATGGGAAAAAAATATATAGCAATATGCTTTTATCTCTCTTCCATATATATATGTGTGTGTATATGTATATATGTATATATATATATTTTTTTTTTCTCTTTTGCCTGAGCCATCCATATGCTTTAGGAATGATTAAAATTGGGAGAACAAAAATGCAAAGAGAAAAAAAGAACCAATATTTCCCTGGTGATAGAGTATTGAAGCCAGAGCAAGATAATCTTGAACTTGAAGTACTTTTAAGAGAAATTACTTTTTTTAAGAGAAGTTTTTCCAGATTTTTGCATGCTTTCATTAACATATCAAGAACAAGACTTGACATACTTCATAGAGTTTTTTACAATATAGCTTAGAATAAAATTAAAACAAGATATGATAAAAAGGAATTTCCTTCTATCAGAATAAGGAAAGAGCCAACCTTACAGGACCCAGTGAAAAATAGCAAAGAACTGATAGTTTGGATTAGTCAGAGACTAGGTCATCATCATCTGATCTCTTCCTCAGCAGAAGATTCATGTTCAAAAGCCAGAAACTTGAAAGACAAGACTCTTGAAGGATAAACCTCTAAATAGAGATGGGAATGACATAGCAGTTTATTTTTAAAGGTCCGATGAAAATGATTTCAGTGCCATTCATTCAGTTTCCTGAAGGATAGTGCCTACAATGTATGCCTTAGGAAATGAGTGTTTAATGATCTCCCGTAACCTGGTTGAGAAAGGCTGCCTCTCGAAGAACTTATTCATTTTATAGGTCATCAAGTGTAACTTGGCAGGAGAGAGACAGGTCAGAGTTAGCACAGGGAGGGGTTCCGAGGGAGAATCTAATTTCCTCTGTCACATTGATGGCAGGCAAACTCCTAAAGTTTCCTTAGTTTCAGGGAGGAGACACAGAAGCACTGGAAGACTGGACCAGAAAAGACCTATGTAACATTTTTTATGAATAAATCCAACTTTATTTCAAAGAAAGGGAAAATAAAACCCTGGGCTTCAGTTGGAATATGTAAAGAAAGATAGGACACTTAGAATTGCTAAAGTTTCCCAAGAATATCGTTTATATTATATGTGTAGTTTATTATGGTCTGTTCTCAGTTGTATTTTAGGCTGAGTTTTTAAATGATTAAGAAAATTCTACTGTTCCATGTTAGAATAAGACATACATTTCTGTTGATCCAGAAAGCAATAGGCCATATTTGGCCCATGAAAAGTAATGGCCCATTTACCCTGAGGAAAATCCCATATTCAAATGTATAAGGAAATTACAAATGTGAAAGAAAAAAAAATTGGAAGAAACATGAAAGAGAGCATATGTTAGTAGATAGTTGGAAAATTTTTAAAAATTTAATTTGATGGCTATCTCTCTCACCATTTCTCTCTTACTTTATGATTATCTAAAGTGCATAATTTATTATCTCCTGAAAAGATTATGACTTGAATATAGGTATATTATTCTCTTATTTAACATGATCACCATTAAAATAACCATAGAACTATACAAACAGAGGCAAACATGCACAACTGTTATAAAATAGAAAGAATGGATGCCATCCAGGTGCAAAAAAATTGGGGAGACCGTGAAGGTCAATTTACAACTCCTCCTGAGACTATAACATAAAGTTGTTGGAAATAAGTAAAACAGATCATGCTGGTAGATGTCAGTTAACACCTTCACCTTGTAAAAGTGAGGGCTGGAGGAGATTGCAGTCATGTGGCGGCCAGGGCACTCACCACTTCGATTTGCTTTTATCTTGTCATCCACAAACTTTGGAAGCAGATCTGCTAGTTGGTCCCAGGATAGAGTAGCTAAGAGGGAATGGAGAGTCAGCCTGGAGGCAGGTCTTTTCTTTGATGCAGAAGTACAGAGCTGGGAAGCCTCAGTAAAAACATCATTTTTTTAAAAAATCAGAGATAAAATCTTGTGCTAATGCTAATTAGTAACATTTTCCCTTCTGCCTAGATGTTGCACTTTGTGAATGAGAAAACAGCCCTGGCTCTCAATTAAAAGGGGAGAAAAAGGGAGGGACATTGTTGCCAAAATTAAAAGAACAAAAGAATAACACTTGTACTCAATCAAGCCTTCTTTTCTTTATGTGATCCTTAACCCACAAGTTCTCTGCTATTTCCCCACTTTTCCATCGGGAGAATGCCAGACACTGTAGCAAACGATAGCAGTTTTACTCGTAACCTTTGCTTGTCCTGAGTATCATGTAATACCTGCTTTATCATTCACTCTTTACTTCCTAGGCTGTAGAAGAAAAATTGATTATAGGCTTGAATGTAACCTGTGAATAAGTAAGTGGGCGAGGTTGTTTTAAGTGTCAGACTTTCTGTTTGGTTAGTCCTTTCTACACTAAATAAAAGAAAGAAAGAGGAAGAAATGGGCCCTTTGCATTTTAATTTTTTAAATAGGTAAACTACTGACATTTGGTGGGGCTGTGGCAAATTGCCCGATTCTCTGCCATTTCAGGACCCCAAATACTAAAGGCCACTGGCACCCACCCACCCACATCTTTGTGACAATCAAATTTGCCATAGCTGAAAATGATTACGTGAATGGCTCACCTCAATGACTATAGTTTAGTCATCACTCCCTTTCACAATCTAGTTTAATTTTCTTGGTTACTATCTGCAGAAGTAATTCTGTAGCATAAACAGATAGGGTATTTCCTGGGAAAAGATGCCCTTTTATAGAACCAGAAGCCATAATTGGAACTTGCATCTCATTATTCACTTCATTAGATGGTATTAAAAAGAGTGTTTTTCCCAAACACAAATTTATGTTTGCAAATTGAAAACTTAAATGAATGTAACCGAAATTAAAGTAATAGTAAAATAATGATCATGATAATATCATATGTTGTCTGTACTATCCCTCTTATCTGAAATATACTAGTCAAGAGGTTTATAATTGGCTTGCTTTGTTTCATTTTAAGTAGGCTCCACACCTAGCACAGTGCCCAATGAGGGGCTTGAACTTATGACCCTGTGATCAAGACCTAAACTGAGATTATGAGTCACACTCTTAACCAACTAAGCCACCCAGGTGCCCTTAATTAGTTTCATTTTATATTTTGCATTAGTTTTGTTTATATGACCCTTTGTTTATAAGACCATGTTTTAATGATGAAATTTCCTTCAAAATCACTTCTGGAAGTGTGTAATTAATATGTCTTACTGTCACATGGTACATTGAGTATATGTAATGATTATAAAAAGTGGTCTTTGTGTTTGGTGATAAAAGAGGGGATTTTTGTTTCTAACCAAAATAGAGAAATAAGAACCCAATTTACTCACTTGTCTAGAATAACAACAGTGACAAAATGTATAAAATGGATGTCTTCATAACACCAGATATCAAGCAACAAAAGAAACAGACAAGCAAACAGGTAATTGGCATGACTGTGCCAGGTGACAACCCTGGAAGGAGGATGAATGCAGGTGGAACCCCATAGATTCTGTGAGCTGAAACGGTGGAGATCACACGTTGAGAATATTCAGAGGAGGGTAATGCAGAGAAAAGACCTTCACAGAAAGAACGGTCTGTAACTATGCAATATGGCTAGAGAATAGAGAGGCAATATTAACTGCAAAATGGTTCAGCTTTGAAATAAGAAAACAAATGTACCAGAGTAATACAGTTCAATTTATTTATGTATTTTTATAATGGGATTCCTTTTGAAAGATTATCATGCATCTGTTTGATTCTGTAGATCCCTAAAAATGGTCAGCAGTGAATGTGTATCCTCTGTCCACTCCATCATCCTGTCATAAATATGGTAGCCAGATAATTTTTGTAGCAAAGTACTTCCTTTACTTGCCCACAAGGGCACAGTAATACTCATTCGTTTTACAAAGAAGAAAAAGAAGTTCCAAGAACGTGAAAGTCAGAAAAACATTTTTTAATATTTAATAACCATATTTTCTATGGTTTGGTCAAGGTGAGGGACTAACCTCAATTTTACCAGAAGTCAGGGGCTTGGTGCCTTAAGAGCAGAAACTAGTAAGGACTGTCTCTTGATCCATTTCTGTTTTCTTGTGTGTATTACCATCACTCCTAACTATAACATCCCCTCAGGTTCCATCTTAGAACAGTATAAGGACAGGTGGGTGGTCACAGAAAATAGAGTCCACCCTAGAGCTATCGTGAGAATGACTTCACTGTGCCTGTGAGGATTGGCTTCAGGTGTCTGATTGATTCTAAGCTTTGAAACATCAACATTGGTTAATGGGTACTAACTCAGAAGACAGGAAGTTGACTTTTCTTTTTTCCAAGGGACTGGGCAAAGAGAAAACAAGAACAGCAACAACAACAGACTGAGAAATAATAAGGGCCTCTCTTCTTCTGTTCTCTGACACACACACACGTATGTATACGTACAAACATAGATTAGAGAAAAAGATACAGAGATAAAAATAGATATAAAGTCTAAAGAAGAGATTGGAGTTCAAATAAGTAATTAGTATTGGAATGATTGCCAATCATGGGCACTGGATATACTTGATTTGCCTATGTAATAAAATAATGTGAAAAGCTGTACAAAAGTTCATATCCATTACTCATTTGTGAAGAAATAGATTTTATTAGCCTACTAAGACTGCCATAACAAGACCTACTAAGACTAGGTGACTTAAACAATAGATTTATTTTCTCACAATTCTAGAAGCCAGAAGTCTGAGATAACATGTTGGCAAGATTGACTTCATTCTGAGGCTTCTGTTTGTGGCCTGTAGATGGCCATCTTTTCCCTTTGTCTTCACATGGTTTTTCCTCTGGTGCATTTGTATTCCAGTCTCCAGCTCTTATAAGGGTAACGGTCATCTTGGAGTTGGGTCCCTCCCAGAAGACTTCACTTTACTTGGATTACCTCTCTGGCCTTATCTCCAACTACACTCACATTTTAAGGTGCTGAGGATTAGGGCGTCAACATATGAATTTGCAGCAGGACACAATTCAGTCAATACCATAGATTTTCTAGTGATACTCACCTAATACGTAAATAACGCTCATTACTGAATATACATTAAAATCAGTTACTTAAAAAGCATTTCATTTTTAGTAAGAAAAGATTTGAGAGTTGTTTCATTCAGGATGTAGCATAAGAAATTAAAATCATACTGTAGTATCAAAGGATTTATTAAGTTAAAGGAATTCAGTATTTATACTAAAAGTGGGAGACAACATCAAAGTTATCTATTGATATCTATCAACTACCTCAAAACTTAATAGCTGTTTTAGTTTGAGCAGCTGTAACAAAGCACCACGGACTAGCTGGGTAATAAACATCAGAATTTTGCTAATCACAGTTATGGAGGCTGAAAGTTTCAGATCCGGTGGTCAGTATGGTTAGAATCTGGTGAGAGCCTTCATTCAGATTGCAGATTGCTGCCTTCTGATTATATCCTTACATGGCAGAAAGGGAGTGAGACGGCTCTTGGGATTCCCCTTTATAGGGGTACTAATCTCATTCACGAGGGCTCCATGCTCATGATCTAATCATCTCCCAAAGACCTCCACCTCCTGATACTGTCACTATGAGAGTTAGGATTTTAACAAATAAATTTTGGGGGGAACACATGTATTCAGTCCATTGCAGAAGGAAAAACACATTATTATACCTCAGAATGCCGTGGGTCACGAGTTCAGAATGGGCATGGAGAAGATGGCTTGTTTCTATTTCATAATATCTCATGATGGAGACAGGTAGGATGACTCAAACAACGAAAGGCTGAGACTCTGGAGACTGACTATATCTCTTTCTCTCTTGATTTCTTTCTCTCTTAGGCTTTATGTAGCTGTCTTAAGCTTCCTTGTATTATGAAGACTTCTGGTTAATCACACATCTTTTACGGTAGCTCACGGCACCACAAAGTGCGAAACTGTTCTCTTCAAATCTTTGGAAGAGGCATAGCATCACTTCATCATACAGCAGTGGTCAAAGTTATCATAGAACGGCCTAGATTCAAAGGGTGGTACACCGACCTTAGCTTCCAAAGGAAGGACTGTCAAATAAATAGCAGCAATCATCTGTCCACCAGAATTTATCCTCCAGCCACAAAGTATTACATTTTTCTCATACAAAATCTCACCTCATTACATCATTTGGCACAGGCTTAAGTTCCAGCATGTCATTATTGAAACCAAGTGCGGATAAGGCTCCTTGGGTCCATTTCCATGGCTACAAATTTTCAATTACTGTTGGGGGCCACCGAGCTCTTGGCTGCCTCAGGCAAGGATATATCGCTCTCCAGGGAGCAACCAAAAAAACAAGATTTACATCTGGAGGCTGGAGAGTGCCATTTCCTGGTCCAAGATTTTGGCGAAGGTCATGCTGGGCCAGACGTAGAATGGCCAAGGTGCACAAAAGATCAAACCGCATTTTGGATTATTCAGCACTAGCTTCGACTCCCCAGCATTGCAGAGGCAAGTCTGGGCGCTTCTTTTGATATTCATTTAACTCTGTTACCTGGCAACCAACCCGGGTCAGTTCCCGGCCCCAAACCATATATAAGATATAGGTTTTCTGGGAAGAAGGAGAGGAAGAAGAATAAAAGAGAGGCTTGATCAGATTCCATGTGCTGTCTTCACTCTCTGCACCCCCTTTCCTGCCCTTTCTCTCCCTCCCTCAGGAAAAGAACCCACGAGGATTCTCTGCCCTGCCGGTCAGGGCGTAGGAGGCAGGTACCCCCGAATGCCGGGGAGTAGCACGCCAGGACCTGGCTTTGGCTAAGACAATTGGCGCCTCAACGCGGGGCTTCGGCTAAGACAGATTACAGTTCTTCTCAATCTGAAGACCACTATCTAGAAAAGTTTTCTGCCCCACTCTCACACATGTACTACAGTGAGACAGCCCAGGATAATACCAACAGACAATTCCATTCAACAGTACAGGAAAGAGGAAACACATGACCATTAACATGGAAGTTCTGAACTCCAGCAAGGCACATGGTCACCATTGAGTAGTGAATTGATGCCAACCCTGCTCCTGGGAATGAATCATCTGTTTCCAAATCTGTATTCTTCTGGTTCCCCTCTGGGTCATCCTACCTTTTTCATAAGAAACAGACTATGTTTCCAATTGAGTACCTTTCTCAGCTTGCTTCCTGCCCATTAGATTTTGGAGATCCAAAGTCTTTTCATTGTACTATTACTGTTTCTTATTCTAAACCAAGAAAAACTATACCTGTATAATTATCTTAAAATCCTTGGAAGTTTCTAATGAAACTGACCGGTTACAGTGCATTAGAATGAATTATACTCTCAAATCTCTGAGAAAAATACTTCTCTACTTAGTGCCCTCTGTGAGACTGTTGAGGGACAACATTCCTCAGTTCTCAGAAGCCCTGTTGTTTTAAAAGTATGCCTGTGAGGCACATTCAAAAACTCCTTAAAAGATATCTTGTCTCTTTCACATTGTCTATGAATTTCTAATTAATTTGCAACCTTACTCTTGGCTTTATCTTTAGCCTGAGACTTGTTTTTTTTTTTTTTTTGACTGCTTTTCCTATTTCACGTTTTTCTTGAGGTTGTCTCTAATTTTGAGAAAGTTCTGCTAAAAAAAAAAAAAAGACTTGAGATTAAAACTAATTTTATTTTTGTAGCCAGAAAGTCTTGGTCCATGAAGAGTGCTCATAAAACCTTTAGGATACCTTTTGTGTAACTGAAAGATCCAATGGAGCACTGTCTTAAATCTTTCTAAGTTATTAACAGCGTGTCTTACTGTTACACCCTTGGGATTTTCACTGACATCTTGAAGTACTATACAAGTTATATTTGTCCTATGGAACCCCATTTATTTTTTCTTTGAGAGTCTTTTTTTTAATAGAGAGACAATAAACAATAGGACAGTTTTAGTTTTGATCCCAGCAAGTTGAATCAGAAATATTTCCTCCAGATTTTTCTTAAAAAGTGAACAAGGTTTTTGTTTTGTTTTGTTTTTGTTTCCGTTTTGTTGTTGTTGTTTTGTTTGTTTTTAGTTTATATTTATCATCTTGTGTTCTATCATCAGAAGCATGAAGTAGCCAGTTGGCTTTTCTACATTCTGCTTAGAAATATACCCAGGCCATGGGGCGCCTGGGTGGCTCAGTTGGTTAAGTGTCCGACTTTGGCTCAGGTCATGATCTCACGGTTCATGGGTTTGAGCCCTGCATCGGGCTCTGTGCTGACAGCTCAAGGCTTGGAGAAGAAAGAAAAAAAAAAAAAAGGAAATATATCCATGCAGATCGATGAGTTCATGCATTAGGTTTGCTGTCAGTTTTCTACATTACCACCAGCAATGGTTTCGACAAAACTTTTGCCATGATAAAAGCCTCTTCATCAGCTTCCAGGAACATTTCTATCATTATTCTTCAAGCTTTCATTATGTGTTCTCAAAGTGTTAACTATGCTTTTAGGAACAATTTCCTTAAGTCCTTTCTTGGTGGGCCAGCTCTGCCCAGTCCCAAAACCAGTGCTGTACAACGTAGATTGTCATTATAGTACCACATCAGTTCCAGCACTGAATTCTGTTCTGGTAAACTGTGTAACAAGCCACCCAAGTCTTTGTGGCTTACAACAATAATATATGTTATTATAATTCATGATCCCATGAGACAGGAATGTGGAAAAGGCAACAACAAACATGACTCATCTCTGCTCTATAATGTCTGTGGCCTCTGCTGGTATGACCAAAGGCTGGGAGCTGGGACAATTGGGCACTGTCCTGATACCTGTTCCTGTGTCTCCACCATAGCTTTGTGCTTCCTCTCAGTCTGGCAAGGTCTGGACTTTGTTACCTGGTGCTCTAAGAAGAATGTAGCATAAACTCCCAGTCTGCTTAAGTGGTAGGTTCACAACAGTTTTGAGGTGACTTTTGCCACATTGATTGAAGAAGGCACAGGCCATCCCAGATTCAAGTGAAGGAAATACAGATCCACTTCTTGATATGAGAACTGTCTAAGAATTTAATCCACTCATTCGTGCCTGGAGGAAAAGCTGGGTTTTTTTCAATCACCATATTTACCACCATTCCCACTGGATACCCATGAATATGGAATTCTAAGTCTCACTACCCCAAATTCTTACAAATATTCATATTCCACAAATTGCTTGATAGCAGTAAAGAACAGTAGGAAGGCTACTTTTATTTCATTTCTACCATCGATGTCTAAAAAAATAAAAACAGAAAAAATTAGAAAAACCAAAAAACCCCTAATTTTTGTACAGAAGATTAAGAGGAAGGGAATTTGGGAAAGATCATTTTTATCTTTCTAAAATCCCAGACTAGAAGAAAAGTGGAATGGAGGTTAAGAGAGCTAAATTCCTTGTAATCTTGCCATTTGCAACAGTACGGATGGAGTGAGAGTGTATTCTGCTAAGTGAAATAAGTCAGAGAAATACAGATACCAAATGATTTCACTCATATGTAAAATTTAAGAAACAAAACAGATGAACATAGGGGAAAGGAAAAAAGAGAAGAAAGCGAACTATAAAAGACTTTTAACTACAGAGAACAAACTGAAGGTTGCTGGAAGAGAGGTGGATGGGAGACGAGTGGGATGGGGGATGGGTATTCAGCAGGGCACTTGTTGGGATGAGCACCGGTGTTAAATGTAAGCAATGAATCACTAAGTTCTACTGGTAGTAAAAGAAAATTATAATTTAGAGAGTTATTGTAGAGTGTGACATGAAAATGATGTACATGGATGTACAGTTAGATGTGATTATCTCTGTATGTTTTATTTTCACTACATGTAAAAAAAACACACACACAAAGAAAATAATAAGTTAAAATATTAATGGTGGGTAATCAGCCTGAGGTTTTATTCTCATGAGAAATAAGTATTACAATTTTCCTACTGAAAAGGAACTTGTGGTATCAAACACTTCTGCAGTGTTTGCCAAACCTCTCCAAAATAATAAAAATCACCTAAAGACTTGTTAAAAATAAAATTCACTAGGGACATGTGGCTGACTTTGTTGGTAGAACATATGGCTTTTTATCTTGGGGTTGTGAGTTGGAGAACCAAGTTGGGCAAGGAGCCTACTTAAAAAAATTTTTTAAATAAAAATTCCCCAGTAATGTTTCTGAGCTGATTATAATGATGAGGAAACTACATTAACAAATACTGTAGATGATTCTTATAATCATTGAAGTTTGGGGAAAGTTGTAGTGTATAATTTCTATTTTGTTTCTCTTATCTACAACGAAATTTCACTCAGCCTGTAGTGTTTGGTAGGTCAGGGCCCTATGATTGGTACTAAATATATATTTGGTGAATGAACTATTGGAATAAGGTGATCTGCTATATAATTGACAACAAATTCTCTTCTGAACTGTTGTAAGTTTATTTCAGTGCACCTTCATTTAGACAGTGTGGAATGATTGAGAATGTAGTATGCTTTACCCTCTGTGTGAAACGTGATTCTCACCGGGTATTTCTACTTCAAGTCTATTTCAGTGACATTCAAGTCAAAATGTATGCCAGTGATGGCTGCTGCAAGTCTTTCAGTTTCCTTTATGATTAATACCAGAGACATTGCTAAATATTTTAATGAAATTTATTAATCAATTTCCATGGCTGAAAATAGTGCCTTGCTAACGTAATGCATATAAGACATAGGTCTGGTTTGCTGATATTAACAAAGTAGATGATTTGAATAAATTATTTTAGGATGTTTTTCTCTTCTGCATGAGGAAGAAAAGAATCTGGTAAGCCTTTATGCTCTAGTTCAGTGAGACTCTACTGGGCATAATCCCTGAATATTTCAGTGTCTAGGCATAGATCTGAATTAGCTGGTTATGTGATGATAATGAACGTAGCTAAATTCTGTCTCAAAAATATTAGGGTGTTTTTTGTTCTTGTGGTTGCTGTTGTTGTTTTCAAATGAAGTTTTCCTGTACAATGTGGTTAAAAGACATTAACTGAAGGACCATTGGGCCCACATTAAGCTCAGCAAACAAGGTATGTGACTCTTTTTTGCCTGTTTGATAATAAGTGTTGGAAAGTATGATAGAATTTGGACTGTGACCTGTTTTCATTTAAGTATAGAAGTTGGGGGGATCATCCAACCTTCATTCATCTCCCAACTTATTTTATTTTATTTATTTTGAAAGAGAGAGCACAGTAGGGTAAGGGTAAAGAGAGAGGGAGAGAAGGGATCCCAAGCAAACTCCGAACTATCAGTGCAGAGCCCAATGCAGGGCTTGATCTCACAAACTATGAGATCATGATGTGAGCTGAAATCGAGAGTCGGACACTGAACCAAATGAGCCACCCAGGAGCTCCTATCTCTAACATTAAAAAAAATAATAAAAAACTACAACTTTATTGGTGTGTCTGGGTGGCTCAGTTGGTTGAGCTTCTGACTTCAGCACAGGTTGTAATCTCATGGTTAATGGTTTAAGCCCCACATTGGGCTCACCACAGTCAGCACAAAGCTGGCTCAGGATCCTCTGTCCCCCTCTCTCTCTCTGCCCCTTCCCCCTGGTGCTCTCTACCTCAAAAATAAATAAATGTTAAAAAAATAATAAAATAAAAACAAATATATTGGGAGATAATTGACATATAATATGCCACACATATTAAAAGTGTACAGTTTTATAAGTTATGACATATGTATACAGCTATGAAATCATTAACACAAACAAAAATAGTAGGTATTGTTGTCTGGCTTCTTTCATTCAACACAATTATTTTGATATGCATTTGTGTGGTCTGGGTATCAACAGCTAATACATTTCAATTGCTTCGGAGTACAGTATTATATAGATATACCTCATTCTGTTATTCCATGTACCAGTTACCTATTCAAAGACACTGGATTGTATATTATAAATGAAGATACTATGACCATTTGTAGAGCAGTATTTGAGAGATACACATTTCTCTTTGATAAACACTTAGAAGTTGAATGACTGTATCATATATGTCATAAATGTTTTTAAATTTTGCCGAAGTGTTTTTCAATACCCTTTTAAATTTCCATCAGTAGTTATGAGAATTCTATTTTCTCACTGTAATCATCATCAACACTTGGCATGGCCAGTCTTTTTAATTTTAGTCATTCTAATAAATGTATCTCACTGTGGTTTTAAATTTTATTTCATAAATGATGATGTTGAGAATTGTTCGTGTTCTAATTTGTTATCTCTACACCTTCTTAGGTGAAGTGACTGCTCAAATATTTGCCCATGTTTTTAAATGAGCTATTTGTTTTCTTAATGAATTTTGACAGTTTTGTAAATATTCCAGTACATGTCCTTTGTCAGGTATATAATCTGCAAATATTGTCTTTGTCTTGTGTATACAATCTCTTAACAGTATCTTTCAAAAAGTGGAAGATTTAAATATCATATAAATTATTTATCAATTCTTATGGATATCACTTTTAGTATTATATCTGATTAGTTTTTGCTTAATTCAAGAACACAGAGATTTTCTGTTCTATTTCTATAAATTTCATAGTATAAGATTTTAAACTTAGGTATATGATTTTTTTGAATTGATTTTGTTATCCATGTAAGGTTTGAAGTTCAATTTTCACCCTGTGGCTAATTGTTCTAATACTATTTGTTGAACAGACTATTATTTATTCATTGAATTGTCTTTGCACCGTTGTTGACAATGTCACTTGCTCATATATATGGGGGTTCATTTGAGGAAACTTTATTCTGTTCCATTAATCTATTTTTCGACCTTCATGAGGATAGCATACTATCTTAATTACTTGAAATCTTACAGTATTTGTTTCTTAAATATGTTTTATTTCAAAGTTGTTTTGGATTTTCAAGCTATATCTTATATATCTTTTCTAGATATATCTTAAAATCAGTTTGCTAATTACTATAAAAAGTCTTGTCATTCTTATATTTGTTTCTGTCTACATAATATTTATTTTTCCTTAGGTTTAACAAAGATCTTCAGGGGGGCCTGGGGGCTCAGTTGGTTAAGTGTCTGACTTCAGCTCAGGTCATGATCTAATAGTTATCAGTTCAAGCCCTGCGTCTGGCTCTGCACTGTCAATGTGGGGCCTGCTTGGGATTCTCTCTCTCTTCTCTTCCTCTCCCCCACTTGTGCTTTCTCCCTCTCTGTCTCTCTCTCTTAAATAAATAAAACTAACTAACTAACTAAACTAAATATTTAAATAAATAAAATGATTGTCACACTGTTACTGGTTTTGAGCAAATGAATAATAATGTGTCTTGATGTCATTCTATTTATTTTTGAAATCTTTCTTGGGCTTAAATTATATTGAGCATCATCATTATGTGTTTATATAATCTTTTATAATATTTCCCACCATTCTTTTCAAAATTTTCCTTTTTTCCCCAAACCCTTCCATTTTCCTTTGGAAATTAAAATGACAGGGGTGTGAGGGAGATTGAGGCTGCCCCAGTGTTTACTAATGTGATATTTCCTCCTTCTTTTTCTGTTTCATTTTGTATATTTCCTACTATACTAACTTCAAGTTCATTAAACTTTTGTGCTGCAATATTTAATCTGCCGTTAAACTCTTTCAGTGTATTTATCATTTGACATGTTTTATCTCTAGAAGTTTGAGATGGGTTTTTTAAATATGCATTCCATTATCTATGTAACTTTTTGAAAATATGGAATATAATTATTATATTATATAGATTATAATTATATTATAGAGATTAGGAGTCTTTCTTTTCTTTTCTTTTTTTAAAAAGTAGTCTCCATGTTCAACATGGGGTTTGAATTCACAACCTTGTGGCCAAAAGTCGCATACCTTACCCCCAGATTAGGAATCTTTAGGATTTTGATGATGGAAACAGGTACTTTCCTTGGTTTTGTCTGAAAGTTGAGTTGGCCTTTCCTTCAATCCTTTAGGCTAATTTTATTATTTTGGCAAATATTCATTAACTATCCTTTTTCAGGAAGATATTTTTATTGTAAGTCTTAGAAATATACCACTAATAATAAAAGAGATATTCACTACCTTCTATCCTAATAGGAGAAACAGATCAACAAATGGCGAATAATATAATAAAGAATAATGAAATAATACATGGGAAGAGAATGATATGAGGTAAGTGGGAATTGAAGAGCTGTTATTTTAAATAGTATGAGAGGAAATGCTGATTTTTCTCCTATTTAGCATCATGGGAAACAACCAACCATGTCAATATTTGTTTTTATTTAGAACTTATTGAAGAATTATGTAGACAAAAATCAATTAAATAAAAAAAGTGGTTAGAAATTTGCTATTTTTTAATACTGGAAGGACAATCTGAATTGGAAGAGAAAAGTTTTAAGTAGAAAACAGTTGTATAAACTACACATAAAGTTTACTGTTTCTTTCCTCAGTTGAAAAGTATAAACTTAGTTTAAAAACAAAAACAGTATTAGCTTCCTAACTTAAGCTTTAAAGTCAGTATCTGGCTGCAATTTTTTTCTCCTTATTTCACAGAAAATACAGTCCTTCTAAATAATAATTATAGCCTAAGTCATCTTACTTCTCAGTTTCTAAATTTCAGTAAAATGCATTATTTTACTCCCTGACTCTGCAGTGTGCTTCTACATATGACTGTCATCAAAAGCATAGGAAAAAAAATTCAAGATTGTACATTCAGGAATGTAGTAGAAAATTTATAAAAGAGATTATATGTAAAGGCAGGTGGTCCCAGTTAGTGATGTGATGATAGTGTCAATCCTGGCTTCATCTTCTTGATAGAAACATTTCAAAGAGAGAACAGGTGTTAAAAAATGTAACAAAAGAAAATAATACACAAGCAATGACTTTTGGCATTTCATTTCTTCATGAATGTACATACACACACTTGTGTTAGAGAAGAATATATTTCAAGTACTAGAAGGAATGTGAAAAATAAAATAAAAATTATGTTAGTTTTTAGTTGTTGATGTAACAAATATCCACAAACTTAGTGGCTTAAAGCAACATAAATTTACTTTTTTTAGATTTGGAGGTCATAAGTCCAAAATCAGACTTGGTGGGTTAAAATTAAAAGTTCTGTATCCTGGGACATCTGGGTAGCTAAACTGATTGACTGTCCGACTCTTGATTTCAGCTCAGGTCATGATCCCAGGGTCAGAGGCTCTGAGCTGAGCATGGAGCCTCTTTAGGATTCTCTTTCTCTCTCCTCTACCCCTATCCTGCTGGTATGCAAGCACTCTCTCTGTCTCTAAAATAAATAAAATGAAAAAAGATTAAAGAGTTTAACTGCATTCATTTTTGAGAGGGTGTAGAAAATAATTCCTTGAAATGTGTTTTTCAGCTTCTAGAAACTTCCGACATTCCTTTGTTTACAGTTCCTTCCAGAATTGACATTATGACAACCTTTGCCTCTGGTCTAACATGTCTATCTCTGACATTGACCCTCTAGCCTCTCTTTTATAAGGGTCCTTGTAATTACATTGGTCACCTAGTAATTCAGGATAATCTCTCCTTCATGAGATCCTTAACATAATCATAGCAGCAAATTCCTTTTGTTATGTAAGGTAGCATATTCACAGCTTCTGGAGGTTCCAGCATGAACATCTTCGAGGGGCCATTATTCAGCCTGCCATGTAATACTATTAACCCAAACTTGGATGTTTCCTTCCAAGTGCAGTAAAACCTTGGTTTGCAAGCATAATTTGTTCTGGAAACATGCTTATAATCTGAAGCACTTGTATATTAAAATGAATTTCCCCATAAGAAGTAATGGAAACAATATGATTAATTCTACAAACCAAAAACATTCATATAAAAATGATTATAACACGGTAATATTATATAAAATAATAAATAAAATACAAAATATAACGAAAAATAAACAAAATAACCTGCACTTACCTTTGAAAACCTTTGTGGCTGGTGTGAGGGAGACAAGATAGAGGAGGGTTATTGTGTAGGATGACTTTCACTGTCACTAACAGAATCACTGCTATCTATTGCCTCAATGGAATCTTTTTCTGCATGGGGCCATTGTATAAGGAAGCAGGCTACCTGATCTAGAATGAAGCAAAGCATGTCTAAGCTTACTCTTGTTTGAAAAAGCAAAGGGCTGTCCATAGTGACAAAGTGACTTTGTGACATAGTACTTGGTAGTGACAAAAAATACACTAGTGCCAGTTGTGGGCACCTTCCAACATTCTGAAAAATCACTCATTTTGGCCACACATCACAGTCTGAGAGGAATTATCCAAGCATGGGAGATGACCACCAACAATCCCACAGAGAGAGAGAGAGAGAGAGAGAGAGAGAGAGAAACTGTTGGCTCAATTGTGATCATGTGATCAGCATCACATACTACTTATATTGTAAGACTTTGCTCATTTATTAAATTAAAATTTATTAGAAATGTTTGCTCATTTTGCAGACAAGTTACACACAATCCAAGGTTTTACTGTGTTTCTACTGGTTAATGTAAATGTTAGAAGTATAAGTATATGCTTAAATGTGGATATTTTGTGTGATTGTAGTATATGTAGTGTTTTACAAATGCATGTATATTACATGTAAATAAGAGAAGGCATTACTTTTACCTAACTGTAAGAGACAAGCAGAATTATTTACTTCCTATTTGAAGTGGTTGAGCAAGGGAAAGTAAGCCATTAGGCCTTTTCCCAAGACATTCACCATTGGTGGTACATTAAGATGTCCTTATGGGAAATGTTTACTTTTATATGCAGACGCTCAAGCAACAATATTTATGCTAGAATGCAAAATCAAATATAGTTCCTCAAATCTTTTACTTATTTGAGATTAAAAAAACAGATTGGTTTATTCTTCTCTTCCTACTGGAGATAAATTGGTTATGAGAAAACATTTTTCAAAAAGAACAAAGAATTTTATCAAAAACAACTATGGTTCATTGGAATAGAAATCATATTTAATTGTGTAGTGACAAATATATCAGTGCTAAATTTTATTTTAAAATCAAGAGAAACTAAACGTTTCATTCATCTTATGACCTTCCCTGAAAGATTTTGAAAAATAAAAAAAAAAAAAAGGGGGGGGAACTCTAACAGTTTCTGTTGAAACTGTAATTCTACTCATTCCAGCCCAACTTCAGGTATCATTATTTTTAAAACAATCTAATATACAGATACTATCTTAGTGAGTCCAGGCTGCTACAATCAAATACCATGGACTGGGTGGTTTCAACAATAAACGTTTGTCTCTCACCATTCTGGAGGGTGGAAAGTCCAAGATCAAGGTGCAAGCAGATCCAGTGTCTGGTTAGATGACTTTCCCTACTTTGCAGATGTTAATGTAGTTCAACTCTAGGACTGATCCAGTAATTTTTGGCCAGTATAGTAGGTTTCTATACTGGGCATTCTTTTGTACCTTTATTTTTACCATATGAATATACACTGTGTTTACATTCTTTAGTGTATTCAGGAAGTGAAGGGAATGGAATTAAATATTAGGGATTGATTTCCGCACAGATGCAGAATTAAAATGCGAGAGAGGCTAATGTCTGGGAGGGGACAAGAGCCCTAGTAATGGTCTTTGCTCTGTTTTTATTAGAATCAGAAGGCTTACAAACAAGATGCTTGTGCAGAAAGAAACAATGAAACAGTGATCATTAACTCATGGATGTGAAAGAAAGGTTTCAAAGATAAGTGGTGTTCCTGGTTTGGGTCAACACAAAACAAAATCCTGGTGTCCCAGGCAGAAGGGTGTTTAGCACCAGGCTCTGAATATGTTTATCTCAACTTGCCTGGGGAATAAGACAGATAGAGCATGCTCTCTCAAGGTCATCAAGTCACCTTTCTTTTGCTAACTAGCTCTGCTCCAGGGCAATTTCATCCTGCTGTGGTCTATGGCCCTGTTTACCTGTTTACATATTCTGGACCTTCTCTCCTGTGAAAGGAGCCTTCTGCTTTTGTACTATGTTAGGGGAGCACTGTTTACCTAATCTTGGATGCTTTCATCCTAAACCTTGTTAACACATGGGTGGGAGCTCAAGGAATTCCTAAACTTATTCCCCAGAAGCAGGGATTAGTGTACAAGAAGGAAAAGATATGGAGTGGAGGGGGCCATCGTACACCAAGCAATGAGACCTCAGAAGAAACCAGCCCTCCTGCTGGCATCTTGGTCTTGAACTTCTATTTTCTAGAACCCCTAAAATAAAATTTTGTTATTTAAGCCATTTAGTCTGTGGTGATTTGTTATGACAGCCCTAGCAAACCACTACACATATGAACCTTTATTAATAACAAACCACTCATATATTAAAATATATATCAACATAAAAATACATAGATATATCACAGATAACAGAAATATATACATATGTTATTAACATAACATAGTAGGAAACAACCCAAAATTCCTCTGAAGTTTATTGGGGCCATTGAAAGAGATTAAAAAATTTAGATGCAGATATTTGCCTAAATTATCAAGAAAAAGCAAATTCATATCCCACATATACTTAAACCTCAAAGTTTGTCTTTTGAATAAGTTTATAGTAAATATAATCACCATTCATCAGCATTTATGTTGCTTCTGGATTTTTAATATGTTTTATTTTTTGTTTAGACAATTAAGTTTGGATATTAATTTTAAATTATTTATGAGAAAATCAGTTCTGTGAAACACTAAATCATTTAATTAAAAAACTTTACTCAATACATAGTTGAATTACAATTTCCTATAGGAGAGTACAAAGGATAATATCTCAGAATAATATAATATAAAATGTATATTGTATTTTTAATTACATAATCAAAAGATAAATATTACCAACATACAAGTTTCAAGAAATAAAAATAAAGACAATTTCCTTCTATCATCTTTGTTGCCAATCTCCACATTAACTATCATGACCCTTGGAGTTTGGCTTTGTCTCTATCCTCCAGGCACCTTTTCTAAGTATTTGCTTATGTAAATCATGTATGTCTGGGTGGTATATAAGAACATACTTATATTTGGTCACACAGCATAACTGTACCACAAACTAGCGTCATTCAAATTAATATAAGAACTATTCAACTGGGGGTTAAAACCCACTTCTCCAAATGAGGAAGTACCTGTCTGACTTTATAAAAATTACTGTTCATTCTTCATTCTACTTCAAAATGCTCATCTTGTTCTGGCTGCCCATTTTAACCTATTATATCTTTTATTTGCTCAATCCCAATCAGACCTCTACTTTGGAAGACTCACCTTACAGAAGATCCTGAAACCTTTATGAGAATCCCAATTTTGAACTCCCTTTTCCAAAAACCTACTAAGAATCTGTCAAGACCATGGTCTCACACACTATATTGATAATACTATTACTAACTATAGTAAGTAATATTAACTGACTAACAGGTTTCTTTTCTTTCTTTCCTTTTTTTTTCCCCCCTGTGGGGATGGAGTAAGTGGTCCTTTTCAGGAAGTCAACAGTCTGAATGTCCAGTGATATCTAATGAAAACCTTTTTGCCTAAGATGTCCACTTCAAAAACACCATTTTCTCTGAAGTTTTTGAACCTACCACTCAGGAAATCTCCCCAATGGTAGCAAAAAAGTGCATCTTGCATTGGCTCTGGTCTTTGATTTCTCTTCATTGAACCCTTTCAATGTAAAGTTCACTTTTACTTCTAAGAAAAAAAGATACTTCTTAAGAAATTCTTCGGTTATCTCAACAAATTTGATAATTTTATTAATTGTTGGTGGAAACCTGCCTCGTCGCATGCAACCCTGCATTTATGTTTGTCTTTTCTCACCGTCTTTGTGAACCTATCAGAACAAGTTCATAGGAAGCAGGCTGGGTGGAGGCAGTAAGAAATCTGTCTTTGGCACAGCTCCAAGAAACAGTGTATTTCGGAGATCTCCTTAGAACAGCATCACTATAGCATTTTGCTTAAAATCCCATATCAGAACTAGGAAATATTTTGCAATGCTTCTTGTTTAATTGGTGGATGTCTGGTTCTGGGAGAGATGTCTTCTACAGAATTTCTACCTCCTGAAATTCACAGACTGTTGTGTTTGGGATTTAAGACAACTAGTTCTTAGTTTGGGAGCCTAAGACATGAAGTCATAAATAAAACTGAGAGCCAGCTATTCCCAAATTATCAGAGATTTGATTCAGCCTAAGTGTGCACATTTTGTGGCTAGACTTGTTATATATATATATATATATATATATATATATATATATATATATATAATTTGTTTACATTATATATTTATATTATAATCCACATTTGTATGTGCTTCTTTCTATACATCATAATTTCACCAAAGGTAAGTTACATTCCTAGTGCCTAGTTTGAAGAATTTTTTGATATTAATATTTTTCTGATTTGAAGGTCATTTTAGACTGAAAAGGGAGCCAATATCTAATTGTCCTTGTATTTGCCTTGGTATCAAGAAATTTTTTTAAACATGCAGATTCCAAAATTGATTTCTTAAGAGATTAATTGTCCCAAACAAATAAAATGTTAAAAACCTGTAGCTTTTATCTTACTATTTCTATTCCCCCCATCTTATGCTCCTTTATTCCTCTTTGCTCCTACTTTTCATTTTAACCTGCCTCTATTCCCTCCTGGATGACTAGAAAACCTCAAATCTCCATTATCTATTGAAGCAATACCCCACCAGAACAGGGAAACTCCCCCAGAAAGTATTATAAGCCCTAGTCTCAACTAATAGCCTTTGTGAAAGACTTTCCAAAAATGATATGATACAAATTTAGAATAGTTCTAGGAATATAATACTCAGTCTTCCAGCTATTAGTTTCTATGTCAATGGGGGGCTTCCAGCTATTAGTTTCTATGTCAATGGGGGGCTTCAGATCAAAATAATTAAATAAGAAAGGCAAGAATAGGAATAACTTGATTATTTGTCAAGAGACCTCACATTGCATTGTATAGAAAACCAGAAAAGTTTAGAAAACTTGTAGATGTTAGACAAGGTTTTTTAGAAGACTATCCTTAAAGTCCTCTCTGTGAAACTAGATTAGTCTATAATTGAGCTCCATAACTGAGCAGTCAAGTAAACTTTTTCTATAAGGGGTCAGATATTAAATAGTTCTGGCTTTTTGGATCATGTATCTCTGGTAGAGCTACTAAGCCTTGTTGTAAAGAGAAAGCAGACACAAACAAAACGAATGGGCATGGCTGTATCTCAATAAAAAATATCTTCCCAAAGGAAGGCAGCAAATACAGTTGGAAGACTCCTATTCTAAGCAAACAAAGGATGTGCACATTAGAAGCTTTAGAAGAAGACCAAGTAGACAACAGTCAAAAGTATATCCATAAGAAGGTGTGACCCACTCTCCCCTTACTTTTTATGAATGGTCTTTATTCCACAACAGGTGATTTAATAGGCAAGCAAACACCAGAATGGACAACACCTCCACTGATGGATTTCCAACCCCAGGCTGAACATTTTGAAAACCTCAGAACAAAAAGAAAGCAAGACACAAAATAAATTGATGCCCTTCTAGACAAAGGAACTGGATGTTTCTACTTTATTCTTTGAACACCCAAGTAGGGAATCTCTTGTTAAAGACACTTGGAGATACTGTAAACTAAAAAGGTATTGAAAAAGTAGTTATCCTGAATTAGCTAAAAAGCTGAAGAAAAAAAAAGTATGAAAAAAGAAGATGCTCCAGGTGGGGCACCCATTTTCCCATTTTATATTAAACTGACAGAGCGTTTACCCCCAAAATATTAAGAGACAGTCTTGTAAATTTTGACTGATTCAGGCACATTCAACATTAATCCATTTCTATGGTCACAACTTCTTCCTTGGTGTCAACAAATTATTTCCCATCATAAAAATATCCCTTATCTCTCTGTTCATCATTCAAATCTTTACCCAAAGAACATTCTTTCTACTTTGTGACAATACAAAGGCTAACATATTTGGAAAGGATCTACTATGTAACTGTGTAAAGAAAATTACTACCTTAAATTTCCACTGATGAACCCCTTCCTTAAAAATCCTCAGGAGTCCCTATTTAAAATGGGATCACTGCTAATTGGGATATTGACTTACTGGTAATCTTGTTTCTAAATCACACAGAAAAGAAAAATTTCAAGAAATTCTTTTGTACTTATTCATAAAAGCTCTACTAATATTGGTAGAACTATTGGGATTAAACCCATAAATATTCTGATTATTCCAAACATGCACAATGTACTAAACCAGGTAGCTTAATAGATAATGGACTCATCACATTTTGGATTGTTCTTATGGTACTCCAATTCTTTTAGTCAAGAAACCAGTGAGTGTGTGAGTAGATTTGTTTAGGACCTCAGGCTCATGAATATAATAGTTATTTTCTCTTTCCCTTTAGTACAACCCAAATGCTCTTTTCTCTTCAGTGTTTCATGAGGCTACATATTCTACGGTGTATACATTCTGGTTTCCTGAGTGTCTCTTAAATCAGAGTTATTCAGTATTACTTTTCTTCCTGGAAAAAAATGAAAAATATATACCAAACAATTCTTTTCCAGCGGGGTGCTGAAGAACGTTCCTAACTTATACAATCTCTATTAGATATTAAGGGTGAAGACAATTTAATGTAGGTCAAAACATTAGGACATTTTGGTTTTATTTTAAATTAGATATGTTGTCAAAACTACTTCCATTGCAAATTAGAGGGAAAAAAAAGTTTATTTATTTAATTAATTAATTAATTTATTTATTTATTTTTTTGGCCAATTCCTCCCAGTCGAGGATGTAGACTAGTTGAGCATTCTATGTCTCGGAAAGGATTTGCGTTGTTGTAGAAGAGCTTGCTCACAGTAAGTTGGGAATCCTTAACAGTGTCAGAAGGGAATGCAACCCTGTGTTTTTCTCCATATGAGATGAGAAGAAACACTGCAGTGGAACATGAGGGAAATGTGAGATTAAACTGCTGGTTTTCAGCAAATGTTGTGTAGGTATGAATATACCAGCTGTGGAAGATGCTCTGCAGTCTGGGAATGATTATATCTGAGACACAGATCAGACTCATTCTGAAGTGGCAGGGGTAGGTGGGGAGTGGATTCTGATTTTGCCTGAGAAAATGCATGCACCCCCCCCCCCCCAATGATTCAGACTTCAAATCAAGAAAAGTAGCAGGACTTTGGCTGAGGGAAGAAGGGATTTTCTCCTGTACTTGACAACAAAAGCCTGGTGACCTGGACCACATTGCTCTGTGGGGAACAATGGGTCGTTCACAGTGTGAAGTTTAGCAATTGGCTCTGATATCAGTTATATCAGCCATATATGGTTGACAACTCCAACAATAACTACTTTTTATTCACTTAAGATGACATTTTATAATTTATTCCTAATTTTTTTGGCTGTTTGCTTGTTCATCTGTTTTTGAATTAAATTAATCTATTGCTGGCAGAGTTTTAGGAATTAAAAGATGGGAGAAGTCTTGGAGAAAAGCATCATGGAACTAAATGGTGCAGACTTGACAATGTAAAACAGAACAAGAAGTAATAAGTGGATGATGGGAATAGTGTTGGTGTAGAGCTTAGTTAATGTGAATCAATAGGGATATGCTAAATAGATAAGCATAGTTTTTAGAATCCAAGAAATCACTGGAGAAGGTAATTGGAAAAGATTGTTCTTCTTGTAAAAATGGATGGATATTTGTCAATTGGTTGTTCCTTATGTGTGCAAATCTAATAGAAATGATTTATTATCTATGGAAGAAATGTAAACTGGTAATTCAGAAATATTTATGATACACCATTGAGAATTGGCTTTGATGTCAAAATTAAGAAACTGGTTTTCATTTTAACAGAACATATTTCTCCTCTGTCTCATCAGTGTGGTTGGCAAAATGAATATTGAATGGCCCTGAGTAGAGTAATTATAGGTTTAATTTTGTAATTTGCCCATAGTTTTGAATTGCATGAAGTGTTTAATGGCACATGAAAAAATATACTCAGGCTTCTTCTTTGGATGTGTCAGATGTATTTTGCAAAAGATACTATGGCATAATTACATGTTTTATCATGTATTTCCACTTTGTTTATGTCTGCGATATATGCAGGTCTAGATGTTGAAGCATTTACAATCTGAATATATAAGTACAACTTATATAAATGCACAAAGCAGAATTCAAACAATGATTAGGGTTTTATGGAAGAAAAATGTTCAACTAGAAATTTGCTCTGAAAAACTATGTAAGTGAATTTCCGTCATAATGAACCACAATGATATGCATTTCTCAGTTTATTAGAATATGTTGCAGTTTTTACTATAATTCAGAATTTTTATATGAAGAATTTCATTCTAGTTATATTTTTAGTATTTATATTTCTTAGGTGATTTACTTGGTCTGTATTTCAGTATATAATTTGTAGAATAAATTTTGGTCTTCTAAATGGCACTTAAATATTTTGACTGAGGAAAAGTAACCGGTGCTGTAATCAAAATGCTTTTACCTGATTTTCCAATTTCTATCTCGTAACTTTGCTATTACCTTTCTTTCAGAACTTTTCTTTCATGTGTATTAGTATTCCATTAAAAACCCTATAATTTTATAATGTTGAGCCACTCTATATGTTATCTACCCTTACTCTTAGGATATAGCTTTTTGGTGTTCAGACTAAAAACCTAGGATACATACCAAGGTCCTTCTTTGTAGGCAGTACCTGAAATTGAATATCTTTTCTTTAATTCTCTCAGTCTGCTAAAATCTCTGCTAGCTTTTCATTTTCCCAGCCACCATTTCAAGAAAAAAAAAATTTGAGGATTAAAAATGGTGCCAAATATTGAACTCAACTATAGAATCTTGGTCCTACAATTCTTTGATGCCTTAAAATTTGCCCAAAGTCTTCAAAAGAATTTTGTTTTAATATTTTGCCTAGTATTTCTAATAGTTCTCAATGGAACGGTTAATCTGAAACAAACCGATTGTGGGAGGCTGCTCTTAGAACATCTCTTAAAACGTAAGTTGTGACTCACAACTTACGGTATTCTTGGCCTTGAGTAATAGCCTCTCTTTATGGGTGTTAGACTAGTTACTTTTTCCAAACAAATAGAATATATCAAAAGGGATACGATATAACTACTGAGATCAGAGCATAAAAAACTGTGGCTTCTGTCATGCCTGTACTCTTACTCTCTTGCTGAATCAATTTTATACCCTGTATGTTTGGCCACTCTCATTAAACAAGCCACCATGGTAGAGAGCCCATGTGGTAAGAAATTGAAGATGGATTCCAGCCACCAATCAGTGAGGAACTGAGAACGTTGGTCCAGTGGTCCATAAGGGTCAAAAATTCTTATCAAAACTGTGTGAAAATGGATCTATCTCCAGTCAGAGATTGAGATGGCAACAACTCTACCCAATACCTCGATTTCAGCCTGTAAGAAACACTAAAAAAGAGGATCCAGATAAGCTCTACCAAATTTCTTGACACACTAAAACTATAAGATCATAAATAGGTGATATTTTTAAGCTGTTAAACCTGGGAAAATTTGTTATGCACCAACTACAGTTATGCAGTAACTAATATATTGATGTACAAATTTTGGAATAAATACTTAGATAATTTAACATTTTAGTATCTCTCTTAATTGGTTAAATAATGATCGGGAGTTCCCTCCTCCATGTTTGAGTTATTCTGCACTTGAGGATGTTTGGTTGTAATGTAATTATTTAAACATTGGCTGAATCTAATTGTCATGGTTTACGCTCTTGTCCTCCCCCAGATTGTGGTAGGTGTTGTTCTGTTGTCTTGGCACTGTGAGAGCTGCTAAGGAGAAATCTGAGACTATACTTATTTTTGCCTCTACCAACCATCAACTAATATAAAATGTTTACTTTATCTGCATTATTAAAAACTTCTTACTTGAACTCTATAGGAAAAATCTTGCCACTGAAAATTCCATATTAACCTTAAAATTCTTTATTTAGAAATCTTTATTATGCTTAGGATCATCAAATTTCACCAAACTGTTATTGGTGAACTAATTTTCCTTTTCTTTGATTCTATCATATTTAATGCAATTTGATTCTCTCTTACATTTGAGATTTCTATTCACTTTTCTGTACCCTGAGGATGGTAACTCAAGTAAATTTGTGTCAATCTTTCTCAGACTGTTTTTTTTTCCTGTTCTTTCTCTGTTGATTTGTTAAATTCCCTGCACATAGCATTTCCCCCATGTAACAGAGAACAGTTTGAATTCCTTTCTTCTGACTTTAAATTGTTTTCAGTTTATATGAAATTCTGATACTTTTGCTCTTTCATAGAGAGTCCATGCCAAGTTTTCTCTTGTTATGCTGTCATTTTCCAGCAATTGTTGCTTCTACCTTGTTAACAAGAACAAAAAAAGACATAAGAAAATGATCCCACATGTCAGCAACAGATTTAGGGATAGTAGGTAATACTTAGAATCTTTTCAACTCTGCATGAGATCTTATTTTAATGTCACGCATGTTAGCAGTCTTTTGTAATAGCCATTCAAGATTTCTTTCTTTTATCCTCTTGGCATAGCTTTTTTTTTAAATCCACATCAACTTTATTGATTTTGTTGGTTATTTTTTCCATTAATTTTATGTAGCTTCATTCAATAACTTCACCTGGAAATTCATGCATCACTTTCAAGATTAAGAAAAGAATAAAACAAAAAACACAACTAACCACAATATCTCTGTAAAGTCTAAAAAAGAATAAATTGACTATCTTCAATGAAAATTCATAAAAGGAAAAATTGTAGCCCTTGTCATTGAGTTTACCCACCTATCCTAAGGAAAGAATTTTCACAGAAGTAAAAGTAGATGCATTATTTTAAAAGTATTGAGCATCCCATATGGTAGATTCTGGATTTAAATGTTGGTTGTAATTCATAGGAGCTCTGGAACCTAAATACAGTACACATCAATTAAAATTTCCCGGGGTGCCTGGGTGGCTCAGTTGGTTAAGCATCGACGACTGGGCAGGTCATGATCTCACGGTTTGTGGGTTTGAGTCCCAAATTGGGCTCTGGGCTGACAGCTCAGAGCCTGGAGCCTGCTTTGGAGTCGGTGCCTCCTCTCGCTCTCTGCCCCTCCCCCACTCATGCTCTGTCTGTCTGTCTGTCTGTCTCAAAAATAATAAACATTTATAAAATTAAAAAGAAATAAGTAAACAAACAAAATGGAATAAGATTTCCCAATTTCTGTTATTATTAAGGTATGCATACATGATGCATATATAAATAATTATTTTGACATAAAAAAGTCATTCCAGGGCATAACTGTACAATTTATCCTATTAAAGTTTGGTGATTGATTACTATAATTAGATCAGAGTTCCACAGAAGCTACTTGAACAAATTATAGAAGAAAAGAAAATCGTCAATCAGAATTAACTGAAAGAAAATTAAAATAAAATAAAACCTTTAATTAAATTTTATAATTGATTGAGTTATCTCATTTGCTATCATTGTATTCTTTCTCATTAATTAGGAAAGCTCAAACATCCAAATACAAAGAGCCAATGAAACTAAAACAGTTAATAACAGGACTTATTCAAATAGCAACTTGCAAGAGGTATTTTTCGATCAAAACACATTGACCAGTGTCTCATGCTCATTTTTATAACAAAGTGAAAAATAGAAGTCCATAATCATAACTCAGTATCTTCTAAGGACTCATAGATAGATTAAATAATGTTTGTTTGTAAATACAATATATTTGCATTTTAACTATTTAAAATTGAAATTATAAGTTGCTCCAGATATTCTTTCAATTAGAATATTCAATAACATAACCTGCATTTGGTCAAGTATTGCAGATAAACTGAGCTGGGAGCATCTGCAATTTTTTTGTAGTTTCAAGTTTTTATTTAAATTCTAGTTAGTGAACATATAGTGTAATATTAGTTTCAGGTGTAGCTTTTAGTGATTCATCATTTACATGCAACACCCTGTGGGAGCACTTGGAATTTGAGCACCATGGCCTATTGACTTTATAGCTATGGTAAGAAGTTGATTCTTTAGCAAATGTAGTAGATATTTAATAAATTTTTCACAATAGATACTAGTTAATGACTTATTTCTAAAGAACAAAGGAATAAAAGTGAGAAATTTAGTAAAAATAGATGTAAGAGTTAGGCATTGAGCACTTATTATTCTGTTCTGAATTTGTAGCTAAAGGCTATAACTATAAATACCCTTTTATGTTCTCTCATTTATGATTTACATTCTTTCATCTACCTTGAAAGAGGCTTTTATAATCTATATGTATTTTTAATGAGGAAAATGAGACTCCAGGAGGTTACTGAGTCACATATAACCAAATTTGTATATATCAGAATTAAGACTGTAACTCGGATCTGTTTGGCTCCAAAGTGTGTTCTTTTTCTGTGCCATGCTGGATTTATTTTCAACTGCAATTTTCTGTTTTCTGGAATTATTAGTTGAGCTCATGTATTCTTAGTGATTATACTTATTAGTCAATGCTATTATTTTAGTTATTTTTAAGCTTTTATTTATTTATTCTGAGAGAGTGAGAGAGAGCAGGAATTGGGGAGACGCAGAGACAGAGGAGAGAATCTCAGGCAGGTTCCATACCGTCAGTGCAGAGCCTGACACGGAGCTTAATGCTATGAGTCATGAGATCATGACCTGAACCAAAATCAAGTATCAGATGCTTAACTGACTGAGCCATCCAGGTTGACTATGTTATTTTTAATTTTTAAGATGTATGTTATGTGAAAATTATGAAAACATGTAATCAAATTTCTGATGGAGTTAAAATATAAACCCACAAATATATATGAGTAAATATTCTCTTTAATTCCAGACACTAGTTACATGATTATCACTCTATTTACATTGGAATTTGGATATAAAGTGAAATTCAACTCTGTAGTTTCAATCTCAAAGACATAAACATAGTATTACCACAATATACCATATTGAAAATGCTGTTGTCTGAATTTTAGGCAACTCATCTTGCATGAATTTGCTTGTTGAACAAATACCTAGACAAGTAAAACACAAAAAAACTAGTAGTTTTCACATGAACAGTAATCTTTATTTTTGCCTTTAAAATTAGTTCTTGATTAGATTTTTCAATATCTTAACAGGAAAAGAGGTTAATATGTTGATTTGTATGTATATATTTTAACATATTATATATGTATATATATGTACACATATATGCACACATATTTCAGTTGTTTTTAAAGTCTGTTGTTTAATTTCTATTTAAAGGTAAGGTCCATTGAATAGTCATAAACATAACAGGACTTGTATGGCGCTCCATCCTACCTTATTACATCTTCAGGAAAGCATGTCTCAAAACAGATTAAACCTGAGGACAGGTTTGTTTCATACCAAGAAACAAAGCATTATTTTTATATGAAATATATATTTAATTCCCAAATATTTATTTTCAAAAATAATAAAATAAAATATCAAAAATTAATATTTCCTCTATCATATACTTATTGAGCACATAAAATATAACATGCACCATGCTAAATGCTGTATGTTTATTAATAAAAAACTGTCCTGTCCTCCTATATTCTAGTGGGAAATAATGAATGGTCTTTGTGCAAGCTGGATGAAGGAAAGTTTATGAGCAGTAGGATTGATAATATTTGTTCAAACCAGAAAAGAGACTCATTTACAAACATTCTTTCTATCTTTTTGATCATGATGAAATTGACCTGTAGCTTAGAAACACATCCACCATTCTAAATATTGGCGATTTCCATATAATGCCAGTGGAAAAGCTTTCATCTGTAACTATTATTAAGTAAGTTACCCATCTTTAATACAATAGGCAGAGTAAAGGATGGCCATGAAAACAAGGGTCTTTCCAGGAAAGACTGATGACATATTTTTGTACAGGAAAATATAATACCTACAAAGCAATTGTATATATATATAAAACTAATAACAAAACTACATTTACAGTTGTAATGAAAGATCAGTGAAGAAAATACCCACATCACCACTTTTGCATTTAACCCTCCAACCTTTTACTAGTTCTAAGGTTTTTCTGTCTTAAAGAAACAGAAGATTAAAAATGGGGTAATTTGGGGGTAAAATAAGTAGGCCAGAATTCCCTGCCTCTTTCTCATAAGGTTTTAGTGGCATGCTTATGCTGAGAAATAATAGTTCTATATCCACAACACTGTTAAGTACTGCCTGAAAAGTTTCAGTTTTCATCAGGAGAGATTTTTTTTTTTGATATTGACTTCCCTTTGGTTTGCCATCCGTCTGTAGATACATTCAAACTAGTGCAGAGTTACCTTCTTTCTTTACTTACAAACAATTACATTGTTTCTTATCTGAAGCTATTCTAGAAACATTCATGAAAGTTTGATACACCAAAACACCCATAATGTTAGAAAGCTTTTCTAAGGATGGAATGTAAAGGATGTTTGTTCATTTGTTTTAATGTTATGAGTACTTCTGGATAATCAGATTGAATAATAATAATAGATCTAATCTAAAGCTTTATTTTTTTAGTAGATAATGATCCAATATTAGATTATAATTTTTGAGGCATTTTGAAACAAAGGCTAAATTTCAGTATTATAAGTACCTTTTAAATATAGATTAGCAGATAATTAAAAATTTCCAGGATCAGTATTTCAAATGTAAAAAAATACACGATAAACATTTTAATATGTAATGAATTATATTACACTGACTTAGCTCTGTCCTTTCTGAATACTACTGGTCTGGTGCTGTCAAAGTCCTGGCCCGTTGATGGTGGATTTTGGACAACTTCACAAATATGTGAACATGATATTTCTAACTCTTTTCCTGCAGTTTTGTTTTGTTAAGATATTTTGTCATATTATGGCGAAAGCCATATTTTAATTATTGGAGTACAGGGCTGATAACATATCATGTAGCCTAAAATAGAGAGACTAAACAAACTACTTTCTGAAGGAGGACAGTGATCAGATTTGATGACACCTTGGTGTGGTTTTTTTGTCTTTAATTAATTAAAACTTTTGAAAACCTTTGAAGTCCAAGGAAAATAAATGCATATAAAAGAAATTCTGCTAGTACCCTCTTGCATAATAAACACATTCTTTTCACAGATTATTTGTTAGAATTATTAAATAATAGAATATCAAATAGTTAAAAATCATAATTTTGTTTCTTTTTTATCTGAATTTCCAACTAAGATAAGGACAGAAGTAGGAATCAAATTCATGCACCTTGACACTAATTCTATATTTGCTTCATTATCACACATTTTAAAAGTTATACAATAATCACAAAAATAATTAAATTCCTCAATGATTACATATATCTTAGAAAAATGTATTTTGAATAAAATAAATAATATTGGCTTAAATTTTTCTTTGTGTTTTTCAGCTGAAATGATCAAAGCAAAGTAAATATCTTTTTTCCCATTTCCTATAAACACTCTTTTTACAATAAGTAAATGTCCTGCTTGGACACTGTCTTAAGAGGCAGACTGAGTATCACAGAAAATAGAGTAAAGAAGGCAACATAATGAAAAGGACAGAAAAGTGTACATAGCATTCCAAAACAGTGTTCAGTTAAAAAAAAAAAAAAAAGACTATAAAGGCTTCCACAAAAGCACCAAAATATTTGTTCTTCGTATTCCACTCCACATCAAATCCCGATTTCATTCATCATTCTCTTTGTCCGCGCTTCCTCAGCCAGCTGCTGTTTCGCTCAGAAGCAGATTTCTAAGTCTGTAACTTTCAGATATCCAGCGAGTTCTGTAATGTAATATTTTCATCAGCACAAGGATGTCAACTCTTCACTTTGTTTGTTCTGTCCCCTTTTATCACCGGTAGAGCTCAGACGCTGACTTTACCAGCATAAATGCATATACCATGTGTTTAGTACTGATAATGACTGTCAATGTTTAATTGTATTTTAAATTCATATGGAAATAAATTATTAATGAATTGTGATCAACGTGCTATGTGGAATCTGAAACAACTTGGTGCTGACAATGTTGTTGAATTTTATGACAAAGTTACCAGATTGGAAATCAGTCATGCATGCCCAGAATATCTACACAGCCCTTCCCACAGCACAAAGAGCTTAGTCAATTTTTTCCCTGATTCAACAATTATTTTTTGTTTCAGTAGTTTTTTTTCAGTTTTATTGAAAAATAATTGACAATATCACATTGTAAGTTTAAAGTATATAGCATGATAGTTTCATTTACATGTATTGTAATGGGATTACCACAATAGGGTCAGCTAACAGCTATCTTCTCACATAGATATAATAAAAAAGAAGAGAAAGAAGGAAAAGAAAAAGGGAAAAAATTCTTGTCATGAAAATTTTTAGAATTTACTCTCTTAACTTTTCTATATATCCTATAGCAGTGATAGAAATTTTCATCATGTTGCTCATTATATCTCTACTATTTACTTAGAACTGAAAGTTTGGACTTTAAAAAAATGTTTTTATTTATTTTTTAGAGAGATTGAGAGTGAGAGTGAGAGAGAGAGAGAGAGAGAGAGAGAGCGAGAGAGCGAGAGAGAGCGAGCGAGCACAAGCAGGGCAGAGACAGAGAGGGAGACACAGAATCTGAAGCAGGCCCAGGCTCTGAGCTGTCAGCACAGAGCCCACTGCAGGGCTGGAAACCATGAACTGTGAGATCTTGACCTGAGCCAAAGTTGGACTCTTAACCAACTGAGCCACTGAGGTATCCCTGGAAGTTTGTACTTTTTCACCAACTTACTCCAATTTGCCTCCTTCCCCCTCCCCTTTGGTAACCACAAGTCTGATCTCTCTGTGAGTTTCAGGGTGGTTGTTAGATTCCACATATAAATCAGATCATATGTTATTTTTTTTTCTGACATTTTTACTTAACATAATGCTGTCAATTCCTTACTGTAATGTTCGTCCATGTTGTCACACATGGTAGGATTTTCTTTTTTTTATAACTGAATAATATTCCAAATATGTATATATAACACAACTTCTTTGTCCATTCAGCCATTGGTGAGCCCTTAGGTTGTTTCTGTATCTTGGCTTTTGTAAATAATGCTGCTATAAACATGGGGGTGCATAGATTTTTTTTCAAGCTTTTATTAAAATTCTACTTAGTTTACATGTATGGTAAAATTGGTATCAGGCATCAACTTCAGTGATTCATCACTTACATATAACTTACATATAACAAACACCCAGTGCTCATCACAAGTGCCCTCAACACCCATCACCCATGTAACCCATCCCCCATCCACCTCCCCTCCAACAACCCTGCTTGTTTTCTGTAGTTAAGAGTCTTTTATGATTGACTTCCCTTTCTCTTTTCTTGTTTTTCTTCTACCCCTATTTCATCTGTTTTGTTTCTTAAATTCCAAATATGAGTGAAATCATATATTTGTCTTTTTCTGACTAGCTTATTTTGCTTAGCATAACGCACTCATGCATTAGAAGAACAAATATTGTGAAAAATGTCTATACTACTCAAAGCAACTTATGCATTAGAACAAATATTGTTAAAATGTCTGTACTACCCAAAGCAATCTACACATTTAATGAAAACCTTATCTAAATAGCACCAGCAATTTTCACATAACTAGAATAAACAATCCTAAAATTTGTATGGAACCACAAAAGAACCATAAATAGCCAAATATTGAAAACACTAAAAAAGAAAAAAACAATATTGAAAAAGAAAAGAAAAGCTAGAGACATCAAAATTCCAGACTTCAACCTATATTACAAACCAATAGTCATAAGACAGTATTATACGAGCATATCTTTTTGAGTTGGAATTTTTTTTTCACTTGGCTATATTTCCATAAGTGGAATTAATGTATCATATGGTAGTTCTATTTTGATTTTTGAGGATCCTGCAAAGTGTTTCCCTAGTGGCTGCACCAGTTTGCATTCCCACCAAGAATGTACAAGGGATCCCTTTTCTTCATATTCATGTCAGCATTTGTTATCTTTTTTCTTTTTGCTGATGGACCTTTTAACAGGAGTGAGGTGATACCTCATCTGGTTTTTTTTT
>NC_043704.1:25434254-25444118 GCF_006229205.1 Suricata suricatta
ATTAGCGTCTTGTAGTTTTAAGAGTAGAGATCTTTCATCTCCTTTATTAAATTTGCTCCTAAGTATTTTATTGTTTTTGATGCTATTGTAAATGGATCCATTTCTCTATTTCTTGTTCAGAAAATGTGCTGACAGTGAGTAGAAAAAAATATCATTTTGTGGCATTTTTATATGGTAATTTTTATCCTGGAACTTTACTGAATTTATTGATTAGAGCAGTTTTTTGGTTGAGTCTTTAGGATTTTCTATATTTTCTATACAGAAAATAATGTCATCTGCGAGTAGAGACATTTTTATGTCTTTCTTTCCAATTCTAATACCTTTTATTTCTTTATCTTGCCTGATTGCCCTAGGTAGAATTTTCAGTACTGTATTTAGATAGAAGTGGTGAGAGCAAGCTTTCTTGTCTTGTTTTCAATTGTAGAGGAAAAGCTTTCCAACTTTTCACTATTGAGTATGATGTTAGCTGAAGTCTTGTCATATGTGGTCTTTATTATGTTGAGATATCTTTCTTCTATGCCCAATTTGTTGAGTTTTTATCATGAATGGATGTTGAGAATGTTTTTTTCTGTACATATTGAGATAATCATGTGATTTTTTGTTTATTCTGTTAATGTGAGGTATTATGATTGATTGTGTATTTGAACCATCCTTACATTCCAGGGGGAAAATCTTATTTGATCATGGTGAATGATCCTTTTCATGTGCTGCTGAATTCAATTTGCTAATATTTTAATAAGAATTTTTGCATCTAAATTTGTCAGTAGTATCTTTTTCTTGTTTTGGTGTCACGATAATGCTGGTCTTATTGAGTTTGGGAGTTGCCCTTCCTCTTCAACTTTTTTGGAGAGTTCGAGAAGGATTAGTATTAATTTTTTGGGGGGGTGGGTAAACTTCACTAGTGAAGCCATCTGGTCCGGTGCATTGGGAAATTTTTTTATTTCTGATTCTATCTCTTTATTAGTAATAGTTCCGTTTGAATCTTCTATTTCTTCCTGATTCAATATTAGTAAATTGTACATTTCTAAAAAAATTTCCATTGTTTCTAGACTGCCCAGTTTATTGACATTTAGTTGTTATCAGAAGCATACTATAATCCTTTGAATTTCTTTAACAGATGTAACATCTTCTTTTTTATTTATAATTTTATTAATTTGGATCCTTTCTCTTTTTACCTTGGATAGTCTGGATAAGTTTTTAAATTTTATTTATCTTTTCAAAGAACCAACTCTTAGATTGCTAATTTATTCTATTGTTTTTCTTTTCTCTATTTCATTTATTTCTGCTCTAGTCTTTATTATTTTCTTTCTTCAACTATTTTTGGGTTCAGTTTCCTCTTCCTTTTCTAGTCTCTTAAGGTGCAGCATTAGATTGTTTATTTGGGATCTTTCTTGCTTTTTAATATCAGTATTTACATCTATGAACTTTCATTTAAGAATTGCTCTTGCCCATAAGTTCTGCTATGTTACATTTCCATTTTCATTTGTCTCAAGAATCTTTTCTTATTTTCTTTTAATTTCTTCTTTAATGCATTAATTTTATACGAGAGTGTTGTTTCATTTTCATGTGTTAGTGAATTTTCCAGTTTTCCTCTTGTTGAATTCCAGTTTCATTCTGTTGTGATCAGAGAAGATACTTGGTAGGGTGTCAGTCTTCTTGAATTTGCTAGGACTTCTTTTGTGGCCAAATATATGGCTTATCCTAGAAAAATATTGTATGTGTGCTTAAGAAGAATATATTCTGGTCTTGTTGGATAGAATGTTCTGTATATGTATCAGGTCCACTTGGTCTATGATATTGTTCAAATCTGCTGATTACTTTAAAGCCCAACTGATTTTTTGTCTAGGTGTCTATCCATTGTTGAGAGTTGGGCATTAAAGTCTCATGATGATTATTGCATTACTGTTTATTTCTCTTCTTAGCTCTGTTAGCTTTTGTTTTATAGATTTAGGTTCTCTGATGATAAGTTCATAAATATTTATAATTAGTATATCTTCCTGATGTGTTAAACCCCTTTATAGTTATATAATTACATCTTCTCTCTCTTTTTATCATTTTTTTATTTTAATGTCTATTTTGTCTATTTCTTATAAGCTTACCCCTGATTTATTTTGGTCACCAATTGCTTTAAATGTCTTTATCCATCTTCACTCTGAGGCTATGTGTGTCTTTCAGGCTAAAAGTCAGTCTTTTGTAGGCAGCTTATTGTTGGAACCTGTTGTTTATCCTTTCAGCAATTCTTAGTCTTTTAATTGGAAAATTTGCTTATATTGACAGGTAAGATCTTTCTTTACATTTTCACTTCTTCACACTCTCACATTTTAGGTTATTGCTGTTACAATTTAAATTTATATGTATGTTGTGAAATTAATAATGGATTATTGTAGTTGTTGGTATCTTTGCTATGTTCTTTTAACTCTTACTAAGTGAATTATGCAACACTATTATCATAATGCGTAATCTAACTATGACTATATTATTTACCATTACCAATGAGATTTGTGCTACCTTTTTATGTTTTTATGATGAAAATTAGCATTCCTTTAGTTCCACTCAAAGAACTCTCTTTAAGGGTACCTGGATGGCTCAGTTGGTTGAGCATTCAACTCCTGATTTTGGCTCAGGTCATGATTGTGGGATCAAGAAGTGAGGTTCCACTGAGAAACCTGGAGCAGAAAAAGAGGTTTCCTGGTCCTAAAGCCTGTCATCTCAGAAAAGATGAGCAGATGCAGATTTTTTCCCCCACCAAGTGGAAATGGGTAGTCCATGTTGGGCTAGAGAAGATAGGGAAATTCCCCCACAACAAACGGATTATCATCAGCACTTGGGAATATCCCTTAAAGTCCCCATTCTGAGGTAGACTAACCAGAGACAGTGGCTCTAATTATCACCAGCATCTTGTGGGAGCCTACCAAATGTCTTCTCTCTCATCCCCACTATAGGCATCAGGAGGAGTGGGGTGAGCCCAGAAGACATTGAAATAAGTTCTGCTCTCTGTTCTGCAAGAAATGTTCGAAAATAAAAAGATCCAAAAAATGGGGACCTGGGAAGTGAACCAAGCCAGAGTGTCAGAAATAGAAGCAAGTAGAGGGCCACCTTCCACTGTAGTTGGGAAACCTGTGAGGAGGATACCTTGGAAGTCACCCAGATCACTCCTAGGAGGATATCTGAGGGATCAGTCGTGGGATTTTCGACTCATTTTTCAAAGGGAGAGGCTAGCCAAGACAGAAAGAGGAGAATTCTACTGGATACCCAAACTGGTGGTCATGGATCAGGTTCTGCTTGACAGCCTTCAAACATCTACCAAAGAGTAGTCTTGGTCAGGACCCATCAGTTGCTATTTGGCCTCCCCAGAGTCCCATGCATCCAGGGGTTCTTCTCAAAAGGAAATTGGAATTTCACCACACCAACATTCCCAACTACTTTTGGGAGATCAGCTGGGAGGAGACAAAGGGAGACGGTCACTTGAGACTTGAGAATGGCAGTTGCACTATTAACTCTTAACTGGCTGATGAGAGCCCATTGTCTCCTTTGAGAGTTTTATTTAAGATAGAAAGAAAAGAGAGAGTACCAGCTGCTCTTTACTTACAATTAGATGTTGATTTTCCCAGAGGACCCTTCAAAGAAATGTTGCAGGATATTTTACCACGATACCCAGGATTTGCCGTCTCACTGCTTAGAAGAATGAAGAGGTGGACACAAAATAAGCAGCAGGCAAAATTTTATTAGAGAATAAGATTAGAATGGAAGAATAGTAGGAAAGCTCTCTTAGCAGAGCTGGGACATTTGAAAGTGAATGCCTGAGGACTATAGGCAAGGGTCCATCTTTTATAAGGTTCTGGTCAGCCCTCCCCCTCCCTTCCTCTTTGTTCCTTTTTAGGTTCTACCCTTATAGGCTTAATAGTTCTAGGTGCTGGGTTGTCCATTCCTGATTGGCTCATTTCTATCCTAAGAGGGGTGGTCTATGGCCATACTTAGGTCTTTTGTTAAATTCCTGAGAGGAAATCTGAGGGGGAGTAAGTGGGTTCTGTTAGATTCTTAAGAGGAACTTTATGCCTGAGGGGGTTTGCTGTGGTCTGACACTCCCAAGTACTGTTCGAAAATAGGTGTTTTTCCCCATCAGGCCTTTATCTTTCCCTCTCTGTCTACTGAATTCTCTTTTCTCCTGTCATAATATTAGAGTAGGAAGTCCCACAAAATGACCCTAATGGTGGGGGTGCTGATTGTACCCCCTGAATTCCCTTTTGCCACTGAAAGATCTAGAAGGTCAGGAGAGATCTCTCCATGTGGTGCTGTCCTGGCTTGGGGGAAGGCAATTAAGTCCATGTGCTGGCCCCTCCAGACTGTTTTGGTCTTTGTGATAGTGGGGCCTGTCAGCCTCACTCCCAAGTTCTAGGATTCTCTCAGTAGTGTCCTCTTTGTGAATAGTTGTTAGTCATTCTTGTGAGGGCCATCAAAATCAGGAATAATCTATTTTACCCCGCTGAGGCTGTCACTCCCATCACTTTTTAACATTTGCATATGATTATTTGTTCAGATCTGACTTAGCTTCCTGACTTTGGGTAAGTCACTTATCCTTTCTAGAAACTTGGTTTTCTGTTTTCAAAAAATTAACATAAAAGGATTAAACTGTATACTTTCTAAAGTTTCTTCTAAATTTATTATACTTCTGTGCCAGGAAAAAGAAATCTTTCAGAAAGATACTATAAGGTAGACAAAAATAGACATACTTTACACATGTCAATATTTGTCATGAATCGGTACTGATCTTAAGTGTTTATAAGCCAATAAAGAACAGTGAGAAAATTTGCTCTGTCTTTAAAAATTGCTCTGTTTCTTCACAACTTCATTTTAATTGAAAAAAAATTGACCTCATAAAATTCTGTTATCTTATTGCTACTAATTAAGTTTTAAGATTGATCTCTGATATTAGAGTATAGAAAATGTAATACCTTAAAGAAACTGTACTTTAATTTTTCATGTCTGTAATGCAATTAATAAAATTAAATATTTCCATTCCATGAGGATTCCATTAAAAATATTTTTTGAGTTTATGTATTTGTGGTTTTTAAATGCTTTATGCATTTATTCAAAACTGATCAAACATACAAACTATCCTCTTAAATTAACAATATCAATTATTTTAATAGTAGTTGATCCTAATAAAATTTATTCTAAATTTTTAATATAAACATTGATACATATTTTTAATCAGCTAATGCTCACTTATCACCTATATGACCTTTTACTAAGAAAAAAAATATTTTCCTTCTTAGCAAGGTATTCAAAAGTAATGCACAATGATTTTATTTTGAAAGAGCGTGGATAATAAATATTAAGAACCATGATAAAATTCTAGTCAAATTTTTATATAAATATAAAAGTTATTAACTTACTAATTTATGAATTTGTTTATCTTTTCTTAAATGTGAGTATAGTTCACACACATGTTATATTAATTTCATATGTACAACATGTTGATTCAAAAGGTTTATACCTTATGCTATATTTGCCACAGGAATAGCTACCATTTGTTGAAATTGTGTATCTCTTTTCATGATTGATATACCCACTTTTAACAGTTCCTGGTTTTTCTTTATTTGTTTTAAATATGCATGTCATATCAAACTGAGAAGCTGGGTAAATCCCACCATATCCTTTCTGTTATCATGGACTGTCAACATCATTTAACAGATAAACAATGCTAATCACTTTTGCAATCAGTTCATGGGAACTTTCAGCCCTCATTGTTAGAGATCATTTAAATTAACTTTTGTTAATACATTGCTACACATTCACACCAGTTTTTTGAAGCATTTTATAATCTCAAACATGTTCTCCCATCCAGTTCACTAATTTATATCAATCATTCTATGTGGTACTTGACTGATGTCAAAGTCTTCTGATATAATTTCTTTTTTGAAGTTAATTATTTTTTTAACATTTTAAAAGTTTATTTTGAGAGAGAAAGAGAGACAGAGAGAGAGAAAGAGAGAGAGAGAGAGAGCCAGTAGAGGAGGTGCAGAGAGAGAGGGAGAGAGAATCCCAAACAGGCTCTATGCTGTCAGTGCAGAGACTGGTACAGGGCTCAAACTCATGAACTATGAGATCATGACCTGAGCAGAAGTCAAAAGTTTGATGCTTAAGTAACTGAACCACCCAGCAGCCCTCTGATACAATTAAAAAAAATTTTTAATGTTTTGTTTATATTTAAGAGAGAGAGAGAGTGAGAGAGACAGAGCACGAGTGGGGGAGGGGCAGAAAGAGATGGAGACAGAATCTGAAGTAGGCTCCACACTCTGACCTGTCAGCACAGAGCCCCATGCGGGGCTTGAACACAGGCACCTCAAGATCTTGACCTGAGCTTAAGCCAGACACTTAACTGACTGAGCCACTCAGGTGCCCCTACAATTTCTTAATGTGATTCCAAGAAATCAACCCAATTCTTCCAATAGACTGGAAAGATAGATCTTTACGAGGAGAATATTTGAAAACTTCATGATGTCTAGATTTTCATAGCACAGCCTTATCCCTATTCATTCTGCAGTCTTCTATTATTTTATGTTTCTTAAAACGTTTTCCCACTTAAGAAGGATCTGTATTCTTCTTTTGCTGGGCACAGCCTTCCACATATGTTTATTAAGTCAAGTTGGTTGATAGTGTTGATCAAATATTTCATATCTTTATCTATTTTGTACTTTATAAATTCATTGTGGAGAGAATTAAAACCTATCAATTTTATTTTATATATTCAAAAGCTTTGTTATTTGGTATATACACATGTAGTATTTTGAATTTTTTCATCAACTGATCTTTTTCATCACTATTATTTTTAATTCCCAGTAATTTGTTTTGTCTTGATATCTATTTTCTCTAATATCAGCATGGCCATTCCATGGATTTATACTGGTAATTTCTACATGTAAGTCTTTTTTCTGTTTTTTATCTGAACCTGTTTGTGTTTTTAGGGGTCAATTGTGATTTTCTTTTGTTATTTTTCTTCCTTTCTCTCTCTTTCTTTTGTAAATAATACTTAACAGACTAACCTTCTTATGAAGTCTGGAAAATCTGCCCTTGGGTTTTTGTTTGTTTGTTTACACTCAATGTTGTCATTGATATGTTTGATTTAAGTCCACTTCTTGTTATTTGATTTCTTTTTTTAATGTTTATTTATTTCATTCCTTTTTAAAAAATTTCTATGTAGTTTTGAGAGAGAGAGAGAGAGAGAGAGAGAATGAGTAGGCAGAAAGAGAGCAGAGAGAGAGAGAAAGAGAATCCCAAGTAGTTTCCATGCTGTCAGCATAGAGCCCGATGCAGAGCTGGATCCCACAAGAACCATGAGATCACGATCTGAACAGAAATGAAGATGCTTAGCCAACTGAGCCACCCAGGTTATTTGATTTATTTCCCATTTGCTCTTTGTTTATTCATTACTTCTTTCTTTTTTTTTTAAAGTTGAATCAATATTGTTTATTTTTATATTTTATCTCTTCTAATGACTATCTTTTCTAATGACCTTTAAAAAATGTTTATTTACTTATTTTGAGAGAAGGAGAGGGGCAGAAAGAAGAGAGGAAGGGAGATAATCCCAAGCCGACTCTGCTGTCAGTGCAGAGCCTGAATGCAGGGCTCGATCTCAGGAACCATGAGATCATCATCCACGTTGAAACCAAGAGTCAGACACTTAACCAACTGAGCCACCCAGGTACCCCTCAAATGACTTTTTAAGTTTAACCTCTTTGCATTATTTTTATGATAGTTCCTTTAGGTATTTCAACATGTTTCTATAATTATTGGATCTATGTTCAAAAGAATTCTATCACTTTATGATTGTTTTAAAATTTTTATGATGATAATCTATCACTGATTACTGCCTTTTTACACTTTGTATACTTATCTTTATATTTTTTAGTTCTATAAATGCTATAAAATGCACATTTAGTTTCTCTCAACAACTAAGAGTCTTTAAGGAGATTTAATTATGTAGAGAGAGATCCAGGTTTCTGAACTCCAACACCCTTGACACTATGGCCTAGATGACTTTGGTTGAGGAAAGGGCTATCCTGAAATTGTAGGATGGTTAGCATCTTCCATGTTCTCTACTCACAAGATGTCAGCAGTACCTGCCTACTCTGACTCAGCTATGAAAATTAAAAAATAAATATATGTTTCCAGGCATCCAAAAGTTCTTTAGGTGTAGGAAGACAAAACCGTACTCATCCTTCATTGAAAACTACTAATAAAGGACACAAATCACTAAAATTTACTAACTTTTTCTGGGGCTTATCCCTTGATTTCTATTTTATTTGTTTCTAAAGATTGTAGAACTTCATGAAACCAATCCTTATTCTAGTGTACTAGAGAGGTCTTCTTTCAGTTTTGTCTTTCTGAAAAGGTCTTTACTTAAACATTGTATATTATAGACAGTTCTTTTTTGCCACTAACAAAAAAAAATGGGCATAAAATGTCACATGGGGGATATCACATTCCTATAACGAATGGAGCAGTGGTTTTTTAAAAATTGCAATATACAAGGGGCACCTGGGTGGCTCAGTCAGTTAAGAGTCCAACTTTGGCTCAGGTCATGATTCCACGGTTCGTGAATTCGAGCTCCACCCAGCATCACTTTAGGCTGTCAGCACAGAGCCTGCTTTGCTTCCTCTGTTCCCTTCTCTCTCTGGCCTCCCTCATTGTGGTCTATTGCTCTCAAAAATAAATAAACATTAAAAAAATTAAAAAATTGCAATATGCAAATAAAACAGCTATTACTTAAACCAGAAAAGGAAGGGGATTTAAAAAAATAACTGAGAAAATCAATAATGCAGATGAGGGTTACTCTAGGAGAGCCTTTACTGGAGTTGTTACTACAGTTGAAAGGAATGATGAGGTGGGAGTTAATAAAACACATACCCATTTCTTTCTTATCTCACAAGTGAGTTTTTTTTTTCCTTTGATTTCTCTCTGTCTGGTTGTTATAGGGCAAGAGCTTTACTTTCTTGTGCTAGTAGTGGAGACATCATTTTATACGGCATGGTAAATACACCACTACATTTGACTGCATTCATTACAAATAAAACCTTAGGGCAGATCTAACTATACCCTGTATTTGCTAAAGTAAGGCTGATTGTGAAGTGGCCCCATTGGCAAGTGGCAGGAACATTCTTCTAATTCTTTTCCTTGAAGGAAAAAGTCTTAGTGTGAGCAATGCTACTGCCTGCTGAATATGTCTGAACCAGACACCCCAAGGCAGGGAGAAAGATATAGATTAAAATAAGTAGAACATGAAATAGAAGGAAGATGATGGAAAATGGACCATAATGCCAGGGAAAGAAGTAGTCACTTGACCCGCAAGAGAATCTAGAAACAAACAAACAATATTCAGTATTTGTCTCAGATGTAGTACCAAAAAAAAAAAAAATGGTTGATGCTGGAGAGGTCACTTGATCTATTTTGTTTGTAGAAGGGAAATTAGATTCTTGACTTTAGGCTCTGCCTAAAGATTACATCTGGATAAGCTGGAGAATAGCTATGAAACACCACTTTTTTGTGATTTAACTAGTAGCAGTTGGAGTTATCATTTGTTTGTAACTAATAATCTATATTTAATACTTTTGCATATCACCGTAAGGATGTTGATGAACATAGGGGGCATAGCTGTAACTAAAGGTGTTCCATGGTAGTCCCTGGATATGAGGGGAAGCAGATTGCTCAGTTACTGCCTATTCAGTAATTTAGAAATTTGCTTTGCTCTTTTGACTATGACAAATGGGAATGTGGATATGCTATCTCTGCGTGGCAGGGAACTTAAGTAGTTTCAAGGGGTTTGGGCAAGGTGGTGCTGAGAGGTCACATATCCTTTGAGGT
>NC_043704.1:25444218-25446126 GCF_006229205.1 Suricata suricatta
AACTAAAATGTAAAAAACTTATACTGCATGATTTCATTTATATAAAATAAAAAATAGCCAATATTAATTTATGGCACATTAATTTATGCCAGAAAAGGCAGTGATTACCTTTGGATGGGGTAGAGAATAAAAAGGTACCCAAGGGATGCTTTGGGGAAAATGGTTTCAGTCGTATTGTGAAATGTCAGTTGAGCTAAGCTGAACTACGTTTCCCAGAATTCCCTTCTTTCCGTGTTTCTGGTTATGGTGGACCACAAGAGAGACTATGAATCAGAAGCAAAGCAGTCGTGGTTTAGTTTTTTACTCTCAGAAATTCAGGCAGGCACTTTAGCATCTCACAAGTATAATTGCTTATGTCTCACCTGATTCCTGCGGGCAGCAGCTGGGCCTGCATCCACTTTTCCCTCCCCTGTATTCATTGTTAGCTTCCCCATCTCCTGCACTAGCTTCCGGAAGGAAGGGCACCACTTTCCCTTGCAAGACATCTACTGCATGAAAGTTGGAGAGACCGAATTGATTCAGGTCCTTGAACACCTTCATGGGTTCCAATCTGCCATAGCTCTCATGCACTCTATATCCATCTTCCCTTCCTAAAAACCTGCACCGTGGACTTCAAGCCCCAGCATCAGACATGGAGACAAGAGCTTATAGACACTGTTTAACCTGCTCCTGCAATCAGGAAAGGCCAGTTGCCTATACTGACTCACAATACTTCTGAGCGATCACTATCAGAGGCACTGGTCAAGTTTGTTTCTTGATCAGTGTGTTTGTTATGCAGATGTGTTCAGTTTTTAAAAATACACTTAGTTGGACATTTATGATTTGTATATTTTTCTCTAAGTGTACTATAATTTAATAATAAGTTATCTGAAAATTCTGAACACTTAGGATCAAGTGCCAAGCTTCATAATTATTATTCACTAATGTGGAACAGTGTACCTGAAAGAAAAATTGCCATCATTAAGTCAAACATGCTTTAATGAGTCATGAACAATAAGGATCTTTCTAGGAAAAGATATATATATATATATCATTGGGTTACATTACTGAACAATAAGGATCTTTCTAGGAAAAGATATATATATATATATATATATATATATATATCATTGGGTTACATTACTGAAATTATAGTAAGTTGCATATATCTGTTGTAATGTAATATTTATCTTCAGAATTAACATCTACAATATATCAAATGGATTTGGCTTGCACTGATTAAATACACAACTAAAAGACTTCTTAGATAAACAAGTTCTCAAGATGACCTTCTGATTAGCAATAAAGAATGTAAATACCTTGAGGTCATTATTATTATTCCAGCAAGAAGCCACATCGGCAAGAATGAAGAGAGAAAAGGACCTTGGGAAAAGGAGGGATCTGGCGGGGAGAGGAACCTGACCAAGTGGGTAGAGCTTGCCTATAAGGTGAGCTGTACATTTCAAAAATCTCCTAACACACTGAGAGGATTCCATCAGGAACTCATAACCATGAAGATCCAATCTGTGTGTTTATGTTTTTAGAAAGCTGCAGGGGGTAGTGAAGACTTGGAATCATATAAATAATTTGGAATTGAGTGGAACAGAAAATAAGAAAGAGAAGAGGAGGAGGAAAGAAAGAAAGAGCTCCGAGAACATCAAAAAGCATTTCATTACTTCAGAGAATGATCTGCCAGGGGATAGGACATGAGGCTTGGAAGATGACCTAACCTATTGAAGAAAAACGCCATCAGGAAGCTAATATTTTATGGAGACCCTACTATGTGCCAGGTAGTTTTTATAGGTTACCTCTTTAATGCTTCCAATTTTTTCATAAATAATGTTCTTCCTACCCCCACCCACAATACATATGCACTTTACAGCTATGGAAACATAGGCTCGCTCAGATGTATGGAGCAAAAAAAAAAAA
>NC_043704.1:25446226-25455652 GCF_006229205.1 Suricata suricatta
GATTGAGCCCAGTGTCAGGCTCCAAGCTCAGTGTGGTGCTTGCTTAAGATTCTGTCTCTCTCTCCCTTTGCCCCTCCCCCCCAGCTCATGTTCTCTCTCTCTCTCTCTCTCTCTCTCTCTCTCTCTCTCTCTCTCTCTCTCAAAAAAAAAAAAAAAGAAGGAAAGAAAAAGAAAAGGTTAAGAGTGTTCGTTTGCTTGTTTTGGTAAACTATTATTGAGTTAATGTACTTCATTGTATAAACATTTTCCTCTACTATTTTAGAGGAAATATCTGATTTAAGTCTTTTTTTTTTAATGTTTGTTATTTTGAGAGAGAAACAGAGACAAAGATAGAGATAGGGAGTGAGTAGGGGTGGGGCAGAGAGAGAGAGACACACACACACACAGAATCCGAAGCAGACTCCAGGCTCTGAGCTGTGAGCATAGAGCCGGACTTGGCACTCAGGGCTTGAACTCACCAACTGCATGATCTTGACCTGATCCTTAATGGAATGAACCACCCAGGTACCCCCAGAAGTGTCTGATTTAAAACTCTTGAAAAATAATGAATACAGTCCTAATTTAGTACTTGAGATTGGGATTCAGACTGAATTGAAACCCAAGCTTTACCAATCACTAACTGTGTGACTTTGAAAATAACTTACATGAGTGTAGAAATAAAAATGAGGTTTTTATCACTGTGTTTTATGGGAATTAAGTGAGGAAACACATATCATTCGTGTTTGAAACATTTCAAGTATTAACAATTATTTTAGTTTGGTTGCTTACTCATGTTTGTTTGTTTGTTTCCTTATGATGCTTTAACATCTTAGGAGCTCACCTGGCCTAGGAGAGACTGTACATTCAGAGCAACCTAATTCTTAAGATAATGCACAAGTTTCTGGGAACATGTCTTTCGTATGCAAACCAACTAACCCTATGTTTCTGTTAACAAGCATATCCTTCATCTAACTCTCAGATACCAAGCCAGTATTGCCTTGCCCTAAATCAAGTTGCCAAGAGACAACTAGAGACCACAGAATGGCTGAAAGCCAACCAGCAGTTCTCAAATGAGCAGTCCGACACCACTTCCCCAGCGGGCTGTGTCTTTCCTATGAAAACCACAGTTGAGGTTCTGAACCATGATTCCCAGCTCTTGATCCAAAGCGATGCTTCCCACATGGCCCAGCTTGGTGTGACCTGCCTCCTTCTCAATGGCAATGACATCTCTCTGTTGTCACTCAGTCATCTCTATAAACTAAAATGCTGAAGAAGCAAGAGACACTCACCCACAACCATCACCTTTTCCTTTCTGTCAGAGCTCAGCTTTGTTCATCAGTAATGTTGTGGATGGCCCTAGGGGAAAGATTATGATTGGTTTAAGCTCCCTTTGATAAATTGATTCTCTTTAATTAGTCTAAAGGTTGATATGTGATCTAGTACTGGCAAGGGGTTGTAAGAGAAAGGGCAATGGGAGGAATTATGGAGAAACAACATTTTCCCTGGTAGAAGAGAGACTTAAAGGGAGAGTAAGGCCGTTTCATTCCCTATGCTTTCCTTCCTGCTTGGCCACAGGTCAATGTGGACCTAAAGCTTGGAATTGCAGGTCCATCCCTTGTAATCATGAGCAGCAAGCCTAAGGATGGCAGAGAAGGAGGATGAAAGACCTGGGTCTTTGAGGGCTTTGTTGAGCCACTAGAACAACTCCAGGAGAGCTCATCCCTGGACATCTTGTTCAAGGAAATACACATGTGTGATGGCTTAAGGTAAAACATTTTCATTTTCATTGTTTGTTGAACACTGTATTATTTGCACCAAGGCAGCCTAATGGATACAACTTTCAAGTCTCAATTTATAAATATTTTTTAAAACCTTGAACGTTTTTAAAAGTATATTTATTTCCTCAGTTAGCAGACTACAAACATGAGGAAATAACAACAGCAAAAATCAGTGCGATCAAGTAATGTGCCCATAGCTCCAAAAAGATTCTATAATGTCATAGTAGGGAGGGTTTTCTTTCATTTGATGGGTCTGCACCATCAAAACCACTCATTTCTTATGACAAAGAGTGAGTTCACTGACCTGTTTGTTATATATAGTATGATCACTTCTCGGCCTTTTGGCTAAGATCAAGTGTTATATATAGTATGAGTGATTTTAAGACACAATTGTTCCTGTTTTGGTTTGGCATATCAATACCATTTAAAGATATATTAATTATTTTGAATATAGTATGCCATTTGAATCACACAACACTATGAAGTATATATCTTTGCTATTTCCATTTTTATAGATGAGGAGACTGAAATTTAAAGATGATAGAATACTTATCCAAGTTCACCAAGCTACTCAGCAGTAAATTAGGAAGCATAGTTTTCTGAACTGACCACGTGAGTGCTCTTAATCAACGTAGTTTACAGTAATATTGGTAGGCCAATTCACTTCCCTCTTTTATGCCATGAAGTACTTTTGAAAATCAGAAAGTAAGAGGGATGCATGAGAATAAACAAACAAACAAACAAACAAAAAAACCTCACCATTGAATGAGCAGGCATTCAAAAAGAAGAAATGCAAATAACCAGTTGGTGTGTTGAGACATGTTCATTGTTACTAGTAATCAAAAAATGGAATTAATAGGAATTAATACCATAACTTATATCCCATACCACACATTTTAATAGTAATTCTGGTGAATAGTTGAAATAAAACAAGAGCTCTAATACATTGTTAGAGAGATTGTAAATTGCATGAATTTTTTGGAGGAGAATTTTATAGTGCCCCAAGAGTCTTTAAAAATTTTACAAGTAAAGTTCTTCTAGAAATGCTTCCTCAGAGAGTAATAAGAGATTTGCTCAGAGTTGATAGAACAAGATGCCCATTAACAGAAGTACAAATAAGTACAACATGAAACATCTATAGTGTATCTTAATACAATACTTATATTTACTTTTTATATCAATAATAATATTGGTAAATGTTTACTGAATAAAGTTTTTAAAATGATATGTCTGTTTATATTTTGCAATGTGTTGTTTATTCTAGTGTATTCTAACTTTGTATATGCTTACAGAGCGTGGAAAGAAAGACAATGAGAAATTGACTTTTGCAAAGCCAGCATTACAAAATTGTAATTTAACTTTTCTTCAGTTCGACTTCATTTCTATCTCCAAATTCTGTGTTCTATGGGAAGACAGTGAATCTTGATCTCAATTCTTCCTATGGATCCCCTTAATGTTATGCTACGTATCTGGCAGGTTAAGCAGTCCACAGGCAGAGTGTGGAGGGAGAGCACGAAGGAGACCTAATGTATGGGTAGGGGCTGACCGACTGTGATAAGGTTCTAAATGTCCTATTTACAGTGATATGGCCTCTGACTCTAGTCTTTAATTTGAGAGACAAGCATACAACTCCATCTCTATAACTTTCTCCAACTCTAGAGATTGGAAAGGATCAAGAGGCTAGATTGTCCTTTATGAGGTCACATTAAAATTTTTTTTAATGATTATTTATTTTTAAGAGAAACAAGGGAGACAGAGCACAAGCAGGGGAGAGGCAGGGAGAGGAAGAGGAAGACACTGAATACCAAGTTGTCTCCAGTCTGTGAGCAGTCAGCACAGAGCCGTCAGGGTTGGGGCTTCGAACTCAGGAACTGTGGGATCATAACCTGAGCCAAAGTCAGATGCTTAACTGACTGACCCCACATGCGCAACCTCAGGTTACATTTTTTTTAACTATAGGAAGAGACTTGCCTGATGTCTAAATGGGTTGTCTCTTGATCCCTGGCGGGTGAGGATCAGGCGGAATCCAGTGGCCTGAGGCAGAACAAAGGAGCTTGAAGTTTACTGAATACACTGCAAAGGACCTGAGGGCATGACAGCAGAGGAGAGGCTATGGGGGGCGGGGGCTACTTTTAAGGAGGGAAGGCGAGGAGGTGTGATGACAGACAGAATTTTCCCTTTTTTGGTAACTGCCTGGTTGTAAGTAGCGGATTGCCTGATCAGCCTGGGTATTCAGCCAGGTGGTCACTGTGGGCCCCTTTCTACATTCCATTGCTCAAGCCTGTTTGCCTAAAAGTGGCCTCCACAACTTGTTTTGTGATTGTTTCTTTAGAAATTTAGAATTTAAAACAGGGTCCTTAGTGATAATTGCACATATACTTTTCTTTTTTCTAGGGACTCTGGGAAGTTGGAAAAATACATTTAATGAAATGTATTTAATGAAAAAACTCCTCCCCAAACAAAAAACTTCACTGACCTTTTCTTTGCTGCCTTTGTCATACCTCTGGGTTGACAGTTTAGTTTTAATAGTTTGGTAAACAGTTTGCTTAGTTCTGTCTCACTAAGGTTTTCTGATGTTGTTGAGCAGTGGTTCTCGATGGTTCATTTCATGTCTTCATATCAATTATGCAACAAAGTTATGAGCACCATAAATATGTATGGGCATAAATGGTCACCTGTATCATCAGTCCATGATTGTGGGTTTGTTTTGCAGAATCCCCTTGACTATAGCAAGTAGGAAATTCAAAAACTGTAAACAATAGTAGTAACTAATTCCTCACTCAAGGACATCATTACAGACTAGCAAAAACTTCAGATCTTCTTGGATTCCCACCATATTATCCCATAGTTCTGGGCTTTGGTCATTTACCTTGTTTCCTCGCTGGTGCCGTTCTATTGATCCGTTCTCACAGACTGAAAGCTCAGGATGCCATTGCTGCTGCTTCTGCCACTGTCCAAGAATGCCCCCGCCCCACCTTGAACTCACCGATAAGAACAGCCCAACAGCAAGGGCCTGAGATGGCTTTACTTTTACCCAGTGGCTGCTCGAAAATGCTGGCAAACACAGCCTGGAGCTGTGTGACTGGGGGCCAACAGGGTTACGCCCCTTAAGTATAATGACCTAAAAGAAAGAAAAGACCTGGCAGATTAATTGCTCAATCATCCTTCACTCTCTTTCACCAGCAGTGGACTGTTTTAAAATGCTGTAGTTCCCAAACAGCCTCCTGGGAGATGTCCCCAAAACTTACAGCAATAGGTTGGGTTTTGATGCTAAACTAGCACCGGCTTGGTGCTGGTTGCCTTGTATGTGCTCTCTCCCCCATCCCATTCCCTTTATCCCTGGTTTTACTTTCCACAGCAGAACACTCTGCTACCTAATTGTTAGCAAATAGGCTCTCTGCCTCAGGCTCTGTTTTTGTGAAAGCCAGATAGTGGTTTTACTCTTCGTGAATTTGGCTGTGGGCTCCATAGAGACGCCTACAAGTAAGGTGTGGATATCTCTGCTGTTAGGATGCGCAAATCTTCTTCTCTTCTCCCTTTTCTCTAGACATTTGTTCTCTATGTCTGTTCTCACTCCTTTCTCTGGGGTCTGGGCCTTTTGTCCAAATGACATAATTTCTGCTTGTCAGTTGATGCAGTGAACAACCTGCTGTAATAAGGAAAAAGGAAAGGACAGGAAATAAAGAATATATAACATTTTTCCTGCTACAAATATATGCAAACAAAGATATGGAAAAAATGAAGTAGGATTAAAAAACAAAGAAAATATATTAGTTTTAAAGTAGTTTCCTTTAGCTAGTTAGAGGCAAATTTTTCTTTTCTTCCCCCCATTTTACAATTAGCACTTATATTATTTGAGTAATAGTGATAAAAATATCTATCATAACTAGCTATATTATTTTTCTATGATGTGAGAGAGAAACTGGTGAGGAAGGAAAATGAATCTTGGAATCCTAATGTTGAGGAAAATTACAAAGGAGAGGGAGGAGGACACAGAATTATACACAAAGGAACTAAAGTGAATAAAGAGGATTGAGGAGAAAGAAGGAAAGTGCTGGAATGTGCAGTGTTGACTCTTAAATGTATACTCACTCCCAATAGTTAGCCTTAAGCCAGTCACCTGGTCTCTTTGTAACAGAATATTTATTATGGTAGAGATTATTTTGGTTGTCTAGTCAAAGTTATTTACTTACAATAAACTAGTCTCTGATGTTACTCAAATACCAACATAGAGCAGAATGTGTGCTCTGTGAAGAAAGACTTGAGTGATCCTTCTTTGTTTATGTGCATATTTGGCCAGGAAACATCTCTCAGGAAAAAGGAAAAGGGCATACTAAAAATTTCCCGAGGTTACAAAGACAAACCCTAGAACGTATCAGTGGGTTTTTAGAACTCCTCTCTAAAGAGGTAGTGCCTAAGTGCATGAGGGTACAATGACTCCAAAGAAGTAGTCACCAGGAGAGATGGAAAAGTTTGGCTTTATTTGGGCTCAGAATAAGAGTCTGAGTTCTTTAGAGATAGAGGCTATTTTGGCCATGACTTATTTCTGCCCTGGGAAGCTATTCTTGACCCATGCACCTGGAATAAATCCAAAATAACAGAACATGTCAACTAGAAACATATTATTGCTGGGGCTCAAACATGGAACATTATCAGGTAACTTAGCCTCACAAGTTCACATGTCAAGAGTGTCACTGCATGCAGCAGCACCAACCAGCTCTCGAACAATCCAGAAACAAGGTCAACAGCAGCAGAGAAATGGTTACACTCCTGTTCACCTGAATGTTGCAGTAGGACTTGGATAGTGTCTCTACCTCTACCCACATGGAATTGGGAGTCAACATTAAGAGAGAAATTCTGGAACCCCCTTAATAGGAAATTTTGATTATGGTAGGGGTGCGTAATTGTCACCAGTGCTTACCAAGAATAAAAAGGTGGCCATTAGAGATTTAATGAAATGAATCATATTGGATTTATTTATAATGATTATGCTTTATAATGATTATGCTACTTAATCTGCTACTTTTAGTTTCATTTAGACCCTCAATGGATTGGCGTATGCCTGCCCACGTTGGTGAGCAGGATCTTCTTTATCTATAGGTTCAAATGTTAATCTCTTCTGAAGATATCCTCACAGACATACTCCAGAAAAAATATTTTGCCAGCAATCTGGGCATCCCTTACCACTGTCAAGCAGATACATAAAATTAGCCACCACAGTATCTAGTTATGTTTATTTGTAAAATGTACACCTAATCCATTTTATCTTTATAGAAAATCATCTATTAGTAATTGGCAGATTACCTGTATTTCTTTATAAATTCCTTACAAGTGTCCATAAGTTTTGTTTATGAGCAAAAACTTTGGTTATGAGCACCTAAGTTACAATTTGCTAGGGTCTGCCATAATAAAGGACCACAGACTGAGTGGCTCAAACAATAGAAATTTATTTTCTCACAATTCGGGGGACTAACAGTCCAAGATCAGAATGTTGATAGTGTGTTTATTCTGAAGCTCCTCACTTCGGCTTTTAGATGGCAGTCTTCTGCCTCTGTATTTACCAGGTTTTACTTCTTCTGTGTCTGTGTCCTAATTTTGTCTTCTGATAAATACTCTAGTCATTGGATGAAGGCCCACTCTAATGACCTCATTTAAACTTAATTACCACTTTAAAAAATGTCTCCAAATACAGTCACATTCTGAGGTACTGGACTTCAACACATAAATTTGGGGGGAACACAATTCAGCTTGTAACACTGGGGTAAACTTCTAGGTTCATAATTAATGAGCCACATGACACTAGGTGAATTACTTTATCTCCATCCTCAGTTTCATTACGCACATATTTGAAATAAGTAGAATGTGATAGCATGTTGGAAGAAGGAAATGATAAAATATAAACCACTTTGTAAAGTACTTGAAATATGTTGACTAATCATAGTTGTTAGAGAGATGCACGCTTTGTAGATGGATACACCTTTTAGCAAATGGTAGCTTTATCCAGAATAATATATACTTTTTAAATGTTTATTTTTTTTGAGAGAGAGAGAGAAAGAGAGAGACAGATTGCAAGTGGGGGAGGGGCAGAGAGAGAGGGAGACACAGAATCTGAAGCAGGCTCCAGGCTCTATGCTCATAGAGCACAGATGCAGGGCTTGAACTCATGAGTTGTGAGATCATGACCTTAACCCGATGTCAGATGCTCAGCTGACTGAGCCACCCAGGCGGCCCTAACCAGAATAATATAAATGAGGGTCCAGATACCATGTAGTAAGGATACTTTAACAAGAGAGAGAGAATTGTATCATTGTGCTCATTTATTTTCTCTTTACTGTTCCCTTTTTTTTTGAAATAGGATTTCCACATTACAGAGAAGTTATGATTCTGGATTGATATGTATTCACAGTCTGTGATCATCATGGAATCAGAGTTAATGTGTCTTGTTTATCTGTGTAATTGGAACACCAGTATGGTGTGCCACTTAGGTAATCGGTAAATGATAACTGAGTAAATTAATCAGTTACCTTGTTTCATACCCTTAATGGATTAGAATAGAGATATGTAAATATTCCCTTTTTAAAAGCTTATTTATTTTGAGAAAGACAGAAAGACAGAGAGAGTACAAGTTGGGGAGGGACAGAGAAAGACAGGGAGAGAGAGAGAATCGCAAGCAGGCTCTGCCCTGCAGAGGCTGATGCAGGGCTCCATTCCAGGAACCATGAGATCACTACTTGAGCCGAAATCAAGAGCCAGACCAGACGTTTAACGAACTGAGCCACCCAGGTGTCCCTATTCTTTACAGACATTATTGAATTTAAAGTGTTTACCATTTTAAATGCTTGATACTACTTGTTCCATTTGATGTTCATATGAACTGAAAAGAAATTTCCTTCTAAATAGAGGTTGCATAGTCTTAAAGAAATAAAGAATATAGAAATAGGTAGATGACTTTGTTGGTGTTCATGAAAGCATTCCCTATGGAGGATAGAAACTTGTGTGTGTGACAGGAGTTGTGAGTCTTTACAGTTATCCTAATGAAGGAGACACTGAAATCTTTGGATACCCCAGTGTGTCATTGAGACTGACTTCTTATTTCCTATGAATTAATTGGATGATAATGATTCTTTTTATATTTCTATTTTTTCCTTTAGAGAGACCATGTCTTATTTATATGAATCTTAAATAATTGTTAATCCCTATTGTGATTACTCTTACTGTAAATTAATATATTGGCATTCTAACACAATAATGGAATTTTTTTATAATTTATTACATGCTTGATTAATATGAGTCTTCCCTTAAAAAGGAAATCTCTATGTTGACAAATTATATATTTGATTCCATAACGCTGACAATGAAACCTAAGGAATTGGTAGTCATTTAAAAAAACCTTTTAAGATTTCATGTGAGATTTTTTTGTTAGTCTTTCCTTTAAAATTACTGCATGCTGGGGTGCCTGGGTGGCTCAGTCGGTTGAGCCTCTGACTTCGGCTCGGGTCAAATCTCACATTCGTGGGTTCGAGCCCCGTGTCAGGCTCTGTGCTGACAGCTAGCTCAGAGCCTGGAGCCTGCTTCCAGTTCTGTGTCTCTTTCTCTCTCTGACCCTCCCCCTCTATGCTGTCTCTCTCTGTATCAAAAATAAATAAAACATTTAAAAAACTTTCTAAAA
>NC_043704.1:25455752-25489132 GCF_006229205.1 Suricata suricatta
TTTTTTTAAATGTTTTATTTCTTTTTGATCGGAGACAGAGCATGAGAGGGGGAGGGGCAGAGAGAGGAGACACAGAACCTGAAGCAGGCTCCAGGCTCTGAGCTGTCAGCACAGAGCCTGACGCGGGGCTCCAACCCACGAACGTGAGATCTGACCCCAGCCGAAGTCAGAGGCTTAACTGACTGAGCCACCCAGGCGCCCCTATTAAAATTTTTTTTAATGTTTATTATTTTTGAGAGAGAGAGAGACAGAACACAGAAGGGAAGGGGTACAGAGGGGAGGAAACACAGAATCCGAAGCAGGCTCCAGGCTCTGAGCTGTCGTCAGAGAGCCCAACATGAGGTTTGAACCCCAGAGCTGAATCAGGTGCTTAACGAACTGAGCCACCCAGGTGCCCCAGTTTTGTTTTCATTAAAAAAATTTTTTTTCTGCAGTTGTTCATATATTTTTGTCAATGCACAAATACTTTATGTAGGTTAACCTTATTTTTAAAAATTAGATTAATTTTAGAATTAATGACATGATACACAATATAAATTATACAAATAACAGGATAAATAGCTGATCTTGGAGGGCTTAGATATAAATCATTCAGGGAACAGATAAACCTTGGATATTCTAATTCATATTTTTAATATATTTTTTTGTCATTGAAAGTGTTTTTAACATTACTGAGCACCTCGTATGTAAACTATCAACTATATATATATATACACATTCCTCCTCATCCTCCTGAAAGTTCTTCAAGGAAAATATTTTATTCTTCTCTTTTTAGATGAAGAAACAGAAATTAAAAGATGTTAAGTAACTGGTTTAAATTCACAGGGCTATTGATGGGATATTCTTATGTTTTTAAAACTCTAATTTTTTCAACTTTGTTATTTTCATAGCAATGTATGCTATCACCCACTGGGTATATGTGATTGATATGAGGCTTTTCACAGCAATGTATGTTATTACCCACTAGGTACATGTGATTTATTTGAGAGCTTTAAGTTTTTGAGAACTTGGAAGACTCATACCTAATTCAAGTAAATTATGTAATCTCTTGAACCAAATAAATGACTTGGCATTTAATTCCATTCTCCCCCAAAGGTTTAACTAACTTTATATTTTGGTTAGTTAAACAATATAAATTTTTTTTGACAAGAATTCCCCTTGGATAAATTGTGTTTTTCCCTAGGAAGATTTTATGCTACTGTTTCAAAGGCAATTTGGAGCATTTGTTTCCAGTGCCATTGACTGCTTTCACATTATAATATTGAAAAATACTTTTTGTTTCAAGGCTATTGTTGAAAATGTCCATAGATTTCAAAAAGTCTCTTCAGTTTGACATGGAAAACTGAAGACATACATTTACTTCTTTCCTTCTCTAAAATCTAAAGTACACAAAAATAATCGAAAGCAGTTCTTGGACTCCTGTGAGAAGTGGGAAACAAGAGACCAGGGACTTTGCCTCATTTCTGAAAGGTCTGAGGTGGTTTATTTCATTTTGAGTGATACACCAATAGCATAATTAGCCACAGTAGAAACCAGGAACAGAGAAAGTAGTGGATGTGGAATTATTTCCTCCGTGTTGAAACCTGAAAGCACCGCAGTCTTGGAGTCCACAAATGTAATTATTGGACATAAGCTGATTACATTTCTAAGTGATAACAGAAAGAGTGGCAGCAATGCCCCTGGCTTATAGTTAAAGCAGGTAATGAACTTGGGCCAAGCTGAACACCTAGTGTGGGCATGGGCACTTCAGAATTAAGTTATGTTTATTTGGGGGAACACACGGTGAGAAACACAAGGAGTTTAAGTCTGTTCCCAGCCCATACAACCTAAAGTGAAACCAATCAGTTAGCTTGGTTACCTCATAGAGGTAAGAGTCAAGTACATCCAAGGGAGAGGCTAACTGTGTAACAGAATTTCACAATGGAAGAGCAATCCAACCAAGCACTTTGGATAAGCAAGCTATTAAATTTAAGCTAATAAATAAGTTTTCATTTTTAAATATGGGAAAAAAATAAGAAATTTCATGCATATGAGGAAATTCAGCAATACAAAAGATAAATAACAAATTTCAGAGAAGCCTAAAATAATCCAAGAAACAAATAAAAGTTAGACAATTTTATTACTATTTTAGAAGATTCATGAAATGTAACATCTAAAGAGCAGCCTACTCTGGAAAAAGGATAATAAGAGACTGTGGTGGCAATTTTGGAAGTTAAGTTAGGACTGTGACCTTAAAATATCCAGTTGAAAGTCTACTAGAAGAAGCCTAGGAAATTTCTCATGCAAAGTACGGGGAAGGAGAAAAAAGGTAAAACAATTGACATTTGAAAAAAAAATTAAAAATAAAGTCTACCTGCAGGAATACATATGAAACTCACAAAGTGTCCCCTCAAATTTGTAAGTTGAATGGTAACCCATACAAATGATGGTATAAAGAGCTGGGGCCTTAGGGAGGTGATTAGGTCAAGAATGTGGAACCCTCACGAAGGGTTTAGTTTTATAAAAGAGACCACACAGAGATCCCTGTTCCTTTCACCATGTGAGAACAGGGTGAGAAGTACCAGCTATAAACCAGGAAGAGGGTTCTTGCCAAATGCTACCATGCTAGCACCTTGATCATGGCCTTCCCAGCTTCTAAAGCTGTGAGAAATGAATTTCTGCTGTTTACAAGTTTCCTTGTCTGAAGTATTTTTGTTAGAGTAAATCGAATGGACTAAGACAATATGTTATTTGTTCTTTCTGACACAAAGTAGAGGTTGGGAGAGAGAAAAGAATACATTCTACCAAATGGAAAACTAATCCAAGAAAGAAGACTACAGAAAGCGATATAATACAGGAGCATAAGGAATGGAAGGCCTTTGGACGAATGACTCTACATCAGAACAAAAAGTCCCAAGTCTGAAGAAAAATATCAAAAAAGGACTAATGAGTTGTTATTTTTAATTAATGGCATGTATCACAGATCTTGCTATTGTCTCTTCTCATGTCTTCTCTTTTTTTCTCATAACTATGAAAGTTTTACCTCAGCATGTGATGGTGAAGGAAAAAATTATATTAGCTTCTTTGCAACAAACTTTGATCATATAATTAATCTCTGGCCAAAAAATAAGAAAATAAGTGGTAATAGTAGTAAATAAATTCACTCTTCTTATTATTTTACTGTGTCAGGTACTATTCCAAGTGCTTTATAAATGGTAACTCATTTAATAATCCCTGAATCTGTATGAGATACTATTATTATTTAAATTTTGCAGATGAGAAAAGCTTTAGAATTCTGCAGAAATTAACACTGAATTATGAAAGTGCATTTTATGTGCAACTCCTTAGTGCTAGACTTTAAAGGCAAGACCCCTACCATACTCTTCCTCACTTCTTCCCTCCTATTGGGTAACATGTAGATATTATACTCATAGCTGGTACAGATCATTTAGACTGCAAGATGCAAGTCTAATGATGCAGTTGGAGGAGTCCCTAAAACATGGAAATGACATGCTAGTCTTTGTTTTTTTCTTAAGAGTAGATTATTAGAGAGAAGTATGTTTCTGTCTTCTAAAAAATTACTGTTGTTTTGATCATTGACACAGCAACCAATTTTGCATCATAACTAGTATAGTATTGCTAAGAAATTGGATATTAGTAATACGGTGATGACATCGATTCTTCTGTCCACAAAAAAGAAAAAGAGAAATTTCAGGGGAAAAATGTTAAAGAATCTTGGTGCAATGATAAAGCAAAATAAAATATGGATTGATTTTTAACAATCTATGGAATGTAACAATGGAGGACGAGGCTCTGTCCTTGACATTTTAAAATCATTCCTATTTGCATCAAAGAGCACAGGGGGTTTCATTATGTCTCCTTCTCTATAGGTCCAATCACAGGAGTTGTTTTAGTAATACAAAAGGTGTTCGTAATTTTATGTTCTCCTTGTTTTTAACATCGAGACGTAACCTGTAAACACAGCATGCGGCCAGTTTGTTACATTTTTATATAAAAGTTAGACACCTTGCCAACCTAAATTTAAAAAAGAAAAAGGCTAGAGGGATTTAGAAAGTAAAAAGTCTAAAATTTGAAAAGTCAAAAAGGATAATAGATAGTGGGAAAAGTTGCAAATGTTTTCATCTTACTGAAAAAGAAGCCAAAATATACGGTTTGCAGTTAATTTAACAAGAGAGAGAGGCATAAATATTTTCCATAAAAGATTAAAGTAATTAATAGAGGAAAATAGGAATTAGCCTACAGATACGTTTAAGAAGGGGGAAAAGGGTTTATTTATTATTCCCTTTTTTTTTAAACTAGGGAGTTAATGAAACTAAACTGACAAATCAAGAAATGAAGTTTATTTAGACAATATAATGTGATACAGGAAATCAACAGATGAAGCAATAAACTGAAAATGTTAAAATTTGTTGCTTTGGGGCAGTGTCACTGGGATGAAGGTGACAGACTTTTGCAATATTTCTTTTTTATTATGTGCAATTATATATGTTGCAGTAAAATAGTTTATGTGGCAGTCATCTCGTGTTTTTAGTTGTTCTACTTAGGAAGAGGTCTCTGCCAATATCAAGTGTGCTGTAGTTACCTGGGATCTATTCCTGATTTTGAAAAACTATAGTAATTCCCTTTCAATCATTCAGCCAAAAGGAACTAAACCATTCAGAGTTTCTGTTTAGACTGCATGAACCAATCTTTACATGGCAGATACAGAATTTCTTAAACTTAAATGTTGAGGTAAATAGCTCGACTCTGTAAAATAAGCAGCAATGCCCTTGATATGTTCTCAATTTTTTGAGTGATATAAATTGAATATTATTTGATACCTGTACAGTCATTAATGGTAAATGACAGATATGTCTCTGTCCACGTATAGCAGTGATAAAATAGTTAAATTTAGACAAATAAAACTTAAGGTGAATCATGTCAAATCTCTCTATTTTCTAGGGGATATTTTTCAGTGAGGCCTGAACTACTGTCATGATACATTTTTAAAACTTTTATTGGGGCACATGCGTGGCTCAGTACATGAAGTGACCAACTCTTGATTTTGGCTCTAGTTATGATCTCAGTTTGTGAACTCAAGCCCAGAGTGGGCTCCACACAGGGCCTACATGCGATTCTCTCTCTGCCCCTTCCCAGCTCATGCATGAGTTCTCTCTCTCCTAAAATAAATAAACTTAAAAACAATGTAAAACTGGAGGTGCCTGGGTGGCTCAGTCAGGTAGATGTCCAACTTCAGCTCAGGTTATGATCTCACAGTCTGTGCGTTTGAGTCCCATACTGAGCTCTGTGCTGACAGCTCAGAGCCTGGAGCCTGCTTCAGATTCTATCTCCCTCTCTCTCTGCCCCTCCCTCACTCACTCTGTCTCTGTCTCTCTGTCTCTCTCTCTCTCAAAATAAAATAAAGACACAAAAATTTTTTTTAATTAAAAAAAGTAAAACTTTTTGTTGAAGTATAATGTGTTTAAGAAAAAGCACATATATATTATATGTGTAGTTTGATGATTCAGTGAATATGTCAAGGGGGTGTAATAAGACATTTATTGAATCTGACAGTAGCTAAAGAGTTCTGAATGGAGAGAGTAATTAGAATAAGATTAGATGACTAAAGTCACAAATAATTTCAATACATGATGGAAAGGGTTAAAAAAAGTGTGTTATATACAAATGTGAAAAAATATCATGGCAAATTATTGTTAACTGTACACACGGGGTTTTTTAAATAATAGGACTACAGAGTTTTATGTTAAAAAGCAGGTGTTCATATTTCTGGTGGGGGTGGGAGAATGGAAATGTGAATGAATTTTAATCTCTTCTATTTGTTAACCTTTTAATATAATGATGTTTCAGGAGGCAAAAAATGAGAAGACTTTTAAGAACATTCAAAACTCTTCCAACGTAAGTATTTTTCACAGGTCTAAGACCAAAGGTTAGAAAGAGAAGAAACCAAGGATGGAAAGTAGGTGGTAATCGGTGTGAACAAAGAAACAAAAAAACCAACAACAACACTTATCACCTATAGCCCTTGAAATTTTTAGTAGGATTTTCATTTATTTGCTCTGATTTCATAAAAAGTTTATTTTTAATAAGCAAGTATGTTCAAACCAGATATAAAACAGATAATTTTTAGGTAGTTTCTTAGTGGATTTGAAAAGGCAAAAAGCAAATCAATATTTGCATTTCAAGCTTATAGAGAGCTGGAGAAAAATGTAAGATGTAAAAGCATAAATAAGATTTTTTAAGAATGTTTTTCTTTTGTCACTAAAAAGTAGGAAAATATTAAAGAAAATTGTCTCTTTAACAGGCAATAATTTTCTCTCTTATTTTGAGATATATTATGAAAATGTACTTTCTTTATGCCAAAGCAAGCCCTAAAGCAGCTGTAAATCTTGGTGCCAAAAGACCTTTTGCCCTTAGCAAACTTATCTTCAAGTTCCATATCCATAGGAGGGCAACATGTATCAAAGCTTTCAGCAACTTAAATTCTCCTTTGGCTGGATTTAATATTTTTTAAGTTTATTTATTTATTTTGAGAGAGAAAGAGAGAGAGCACATGCAAACGAACACAAGTCAGGGAGGGGCAGAGAAAGTGGGAAAGAGAATCCCATTCCACACTATTAGCACAGAGCCCTACATGGGGCTCAATCTCACAAACTGTGAGATCGTGGCTTGAGCTGAAATCAAGTGTCGGACCCTTAACCGACTGAGCCACCCTGGTGCTCCAGAATCTAAATTTTTAATGCCATTTATATCTATAGTACATTTCCTAATTTTCTTTTAAATTATAACTGGTAGTTATCAGTACGCATTTCTATGACAAATGGTACCTTTTATAAAAGAAAATGTTTATATACATGTAGGTTTTATTATGTTAAAAGTGAAAGAATTCACTAAAAAAGAGCAGGTTTCATAATGACAGTATTGGATATATTCTTATTTATCCTTGCTGGGGTGTTGAGAATTCTCAAGTTTTTACAAAAAGAAGTATTTTGTTTTCTAATTAAATTTTATACTACCCTTTCTTATAAATAACTATACTTTAAGATTTAGGTGATTTTACATTGTCATTTTCCATGCAAAAACCTGCTTTTTACTAAGGGATTCATTTAAAGAAAACCAACAAATCGGCATGCTTTTTGCATGTAGGAACCAATACATGACCAACAGAAGATATAAATAGCATTCATTTTTGCATATTAAATACTTAGCATAAAACCTTAAAACATTTGTAATACATATATTTTATTCAAATAACTTAGTGAAAACAAAAGTGATTTCTTCTGGAAATTTATTTTCTTTTTATAATATTTTGAGGAAAACAACAGAAAAAATCTAACAATCAGAAAGATAGCAATAGGATCTAAGCTTATGTTTCTGTTGAAAAGTCTATAGTGCCATTTTATAAGTATCTGTTTTTAAATCATGACTTCTTTCAATCAATGAGTGCTGTAAGATCTTATTCAACATTAAAATCAGACATTGCTTATGAAGTGGAGACATACTAGCCACAGTTACAATTTAACAAAGAAGTTAGAATCTTGGTTTGGACGTGATTGTCTATCTCTCAGTAGATTAGCTCTCACTAATTATACTTAAATGGTCGATAACTCTGTTAACTAAGTGGTTAAGAATAAAACAGCCCAAATCTGGGAGATCTCTGGGGTATACCAACACTTTTAATTTTAGAAAATTCCTTAATTTGAACAGTGGTTCTCAAATCTGCGTGATTTTTTTCCCCTTCAAGGGACACTTATCTGGGGACATTATTGATGGTCACAACTTAGGTCTGGGGGCAAGTGACCCTAGGATATAAATATTAGAGGTAAGGATGTTGCTAAATATCCTACAATGCACAGATGGCCCCACAGGAAATATTGTCCATCTTTCCAAATGAAAAACACTGTTTTAGAAAATTTAATATTGGATTCTCTTATACTGAGTAAGTTTCTTTCAAAGCTCTGTTTATTAAAAACCTCAATACATTTTAGAGCATAGAGTAGTAGTTGAGAAGTCTACTCTTGGTACTTTGAGTGTAAAATAGCATTATGGCATTTAACCAAACCAGAATTTAAATGCCAAATGGTCAAACTGGTGTCAGCCTGCCTAATTAGCTTTCAGCAATTGGCATCTTTCCTTGACCCACTATGTTTCTTATTAAGAATGAAAAAATTAATATGTAAAACATTATTAAACACAAACTTAAGCCAATTTTAGAGGTATTGATATATACTAAAAATGTGACAAAGATTTTAGCTTCAAATCCATTAATATGTATAAAGATATGGAATCTTAAACTTTCTTCTCACAAAACTTAATTCATTTTAAATAATCTGTTTAATCTTTAAAATGAAAAAAATGTTTTGCTGTGATATCATGGAGAACATGTTATATACATAAAATGTAATTAATGCCATTTTGTTGAATTAAAAAAAAAAGACCAAGGATTTATGTAAACACATTGAATAAACATTTTAAAAGTTGAGGAATAATTATTTGGCATTTGTTGAAATATTTAAAATTTTGCTGTCATGTACATTTTTAGTAAAACTTAATTTATGTTTGTTTATTTTTCTAAATGGATTGAGTAGAGAAACTCTCTTTTCTCTTCCTTTTTAAGTACATATGGTACGAATACCATGAAAGTAGAAATTTTCACATAGGAAAATTTTAACATGTTTGAGTTTCCCAGTTTCTTGATCAATGCTCTTATTAATTTTGGACATTGTTAGTCATCATCTCTTCAAATATTTCTTCTTTCTCCTCTCTGTTTTCTCCCTCTGGAAATCATTATACCCATTGTAAGATTTTCAAGATATTGTATGTTTTTTTACTCTATTATCTTATTTTAAATATATATTTTTTTCCTTTTGTTTTCAATTTGAAAATTTTCCAGTGACCTGTCCTCCAGTTTGGTAAGTCTTATTCTGCAATGCCCAATCTGTCTTTTTCAACCACTCATTTTTACATTTTTGATCCTTTTATATAGATTCTAATTATCTGCTGAAATCTATCATTCTTTCACTTATTTGTTCACTTCTGATTTCATTTGTAAATTAATCATCTATATTTCAATAACCTTATCTGTTAACTTCCATATCTATATCATGTCTGGAGATGCTTCTTGTGTCTATGTGTTTACTCATGAGTAATTTTCCTGGCTCATGTTTTTTTTATTAATTTTTTTAATGTTTTATTTATTTTTGATACAAAGAGTGACACAGCATGAGAGGGGGAGGGGCAGAGAGAGGAGACACAGAACCGGAAGCAGGCTCCAGACTCTGAGCTAGCTGGCAGCACAGAGCCTGATGTGGGGCTCGAACCCCCTAACGTGAGATCTGACCTGAGCCCAAGTTGGAGGCTTAACCGACTGAGCCACCCAGGTGCCCCTTGCCTCATTTTATAATATTTTGAATATAGTGTGTAAAACAACTATTAAAGATCTAAATGCTTTTTTATTTTTATTTTTTTTTTGTTTTTTGAGAGACAGAAACAGAGCATGAGCAGGGTAGGGGCAGAGAGAGAGACACAGAATCAGAAACAGGCTCCAGTGTCTGAACTGTCAGTGCAGAGCCTGATGTGGGGCTTCAACCCACATACCGTGAGATCATGACCTGAGCTGAAGTCAGATGTTTAACCAACTGAGCCACCCAGGCCCTCCAAGATCTAAATATTCTTATCTTGCACAAGAGATAGCTCTCTTTTTACTGTGAAGCAAATAGAATAAATGGCTGATCAACTTAATCCAATCAGATGTTGGTCAGGAAGACCTTTAGGTCTCAGTAAGCCTGGGTCCGCTTTTAATTTATCCCATTCCTTGTGCTTAACCCTCCCTGGCTTTTGGTTGATGGGTATCATTTTCTGAAAGAGAAGGGGAGGTTGACTTCTGCCTTTTATATGTTCTTGGTAACACTTAAGACTCCAAAATCATAGATCTTCAAAATCTGGCAATGATTTAAGCATAGAACTGTGGTATTTCTTAAATAAGCACAAACTACAGAGATCTAAGTAGAATTACAGCAAAAATAACTATTTTCCCCTCAAAATTTGTAAAAAAAAGGTGCAGATCTAATGCGTCAAATAGATTATATAAATTTTGTGTTTTAAAGAACATTTGGTGACATAATGTAATCACCTATTATGATATGATCATAAAAGAAAGAAGTCAAAATTAACACTTTATTACTACATAATCTACATAATTTCTATCTAGTTTGACAATTGTAACAATAATGTATTGATAAAAAATCAATTAGTCATGAACTTTTTTTTTTAATGTTTATTTATTTTTGAGACAGGAGAGACCGAGCATGAGCAGAGGAGGGGCGGAGAGAGAGGGAGACACAGAATCGGAAGCAGGCTCTGGGCTCTGAGCTTTTAGTACAGAGCCTGACGCAGGGCTCGAACTCACAAGCTGTGAGATCATGACCTGAGCTGAAGTCGGACACTTAACCAACTGAGTCACCCAGGCACTAGAACACTGCTGCTTTTAGACCCCCTCAAAAGACAGAGCCAGAGGACATATGTATCTGCATATGTGTATGAACACATAAACTTAAACCAGTGTGTGTGCCTGTATTTGCAAATCTACACTAAAACCTCAACTCCACAATTACTAAAATGTCACATATGCATTAAATTCTGCAATAATTTATCAAATATTAGGTTATTTCAATAGAAAAATAAAAACATTGTAATAAACACTGATTTAAAAGCACACAAATTCAGTGTGGAGGTACTTAACGATTCATATCTATATCCATTTCTTTAAACACTCTTAAAAACATGTTTATAAATTTGAATAATTATTGTTTATAGTATTGCAGATATAATTGGTATGTTCTCGCTCATAAAGAATGAGTAAAGGATATGATGCCTGACTTATTCTGTAAGGGGTTAGTGTAACACTCCTCAAAAACTAAATATATACAATGATAAAACTGCAGCATCCATTGTTTTTTATGTCTTATATTGTACTTGCTTGTTTAAGAGAACATACACAGTTTTATATAGCATTTGCTTCATTTTACAAAGATCTGATGTACAATGAAGGAAGGAAGTATTATTTTCTTCTACTAATTTTCTGTGATTCTTCAACAACAAACCCAATGTTTCAAAACTACAATTAGGTTCTAATTTGATTTAAATAAAGCAATCCGAATGTCGTTTTCATTTCTTCCCTTAGGGACAAGGAGAAATACAAAGAAATGTTCAGTGATGGTATAATTCCCAGTGCTATTGTGTTCAGTGCCCAGGTGTAACATTCTTTGTCTCATAATTTTACATACCATGGTATTTTCAAATACCAAAGAAAGTATTGATAATTATCTTAATATTTTAAGAATCTACTCAAAATAGTCCTTTTAAGAAAAATAAAGTACAGAATGCTAAGCCACAATCGAAAGACAAACACAAAAGTAAACTTGAAACTGTTAACCACTCCTGAAATCTTAAAAGTTTAGAAATGACAATGGTGCATCTTATGAAGTTGTAATATACTTGATTCAAATATACCTAATTTCCAAGTTAGCTTAAATTTGCACTTTCCACACATTTAGTCAGTTTTCAGAATTATTAAAAGACCATATTCCTATCAGAATAAACATTCCAAAGTATTATATTTTAAACATTTATTTGCCTCTACATTCATTTCTTAATTTACCTCTTCATTTTTTCATTCCATGCTATTTACTGGCTCTTTATTTTGCCACAGGGCATCATGGGTTTGCTGGGAATATGAAGGCAAATAGAAGTTATTTATTCCTGAAAATACCTAAGTTCAGTGAGGAAAGCTATAAATAATTAACTAACTGTATGCAAAGTCCCTTTCTCATCATCATTATTCCAAAAGCAGGTACATATTTCATGTTAGTTTCATATTATACCTTTTCTATTATTTTCCAATATTTCTACACCTTAAGACCCTCCAGTATTGTCAGGGAAAGATCCTACTGTTCCCTCTTCATTGCATACTCATCATTACTCTTCAGATTTTGCTCATTTGTTTCTTGACCCAGTATACCATTTGCTCATCTCCATCTGCAAAAAATCTTACTACTTCATCAACAAAGCCCTCCTCAAATTTCACTTACTTTGGGATTTCTTGATGGTCTCTCATATTTTTTTCACCCTCAATAGCTCATAGTTTAGCAATCAGGTATCCTCTAATCAAATGGACAACTAACATGTAATAACTTTGCCATCGTGCATTATTCCTGTATTTCCTACTTTATCATTCATTTTCTACTGTGTGTTCCGTAACTTGGATTTTCAGAAAAATTGTTCTATTCTGTGATCTTGCCTGATAGTTAAGGAAAAGAATGTAGGTTTTAAAAATTTTTTTAATGTTTTTTTATTTTTTTTTGAGAGACAGAGAGACAGCGTGAGCAGAGGAGGGTCAGAGAGAGAGGGAGACACAGAATCCAAAGCAGGCTCCGGGCTCTGTGCTAGCTGTCAGCACAGAGCTCGACGCGGGGCTTGAACCCACGTCATGACCTGAGCCGAAGCCCGGACGGTTAACCCACTGAGCCACCCAGGTGCCCCAAAAATGTAGGCTTTAAATGGAGGTTTTATGAGGATTTGAACAGAAGCTGCAATAAAGTTCAGTGAAGTCTGTGTAAATGTAATTATTCTTCTATCTCCCCTATCTATAGACAGCAACTTCTACAAAGCAACTGAGACTATTTGAAAATATTTATGCCAAGCTTGAACAGACAGCTTGAAAAGGTAGAGCATTTTCAGGCTATGGCTTAAATAATCATATGCCACATTCACTCTAATGATAAGAATTTGAAATTTATGACTTGAGACTCTGGTAAATAGAAATTAATGATAAGAATTCTGAAATTTATGGCTTGAGACTCTGGGAAATGGAAATTACTCAAAAAACAAACTAGGGTATGGGGCATCTGGTGGTATAGTTGGTTAAGCATCTGACTTTTGATTTTGGCTCAGGTCGTGATATTATGGTTAATGGGTTCGAGACCCGTGTTGGGCTGTGTGCTGAAGGCGCCGAGTCTGCCTGGGACTCTCTCTCTCCCTCTCTGCCTCTCTCCCTCTCTGCCCCTCCCCTGCTCTCTCTCTTTCTCAAGATAAATAAACTTAAAAGAAAACAACTTGGGTAAATGGAGGATGTAGTAAGAAATTTCATACAGAAGAAATTTACTTTTCTACTCCATTTTTGATGCTTGAAAGAACTAGAGAATACTAAGTCACATGAATGAAAACTGAACTCAGTATGCATATGCATGCTTTAAATAGGACAGGAAGTTATCACAGTATTTATTTAATAGGAACATATTGAAAATATTCCAGAAAGAGATATATTTCACTCAATAAACATATTGCAAACTAAAGCAAAAATTGACAGTACAATATAAATTATGTTTTTTAAGTTCCATGTTCTATCATATATTCTGCTGTGTGTGTGTTTGTCGGTGTGTGATTGAGAGAGACAGAAAGAGAGTGAGAGAGATGGTCTTTGTGTAATTTATTTCCCAAATGATATTTGACATCTCCAACTCAAATTTAGGATAAATTTAACTTCTGTTATTTGTATAGCAATTGAAATAGAATTATCATGATCGCCTAAAAATATGAGTATTCATTTATTTCTCATTTTCTCTTCATCCACTTGGAACGTCAGTGCAAACTAGATATCATTTTAAAACGCATAATGTAAAGTTAAATTGCCAACAAGTTCAGTGTAGTATTTGAGTACATATAGGGAAAATGTAATTAAGAAATAAGAAATTTTAAAAATAGATTTCCTATACTTCCAGTATCTAATTTCATAACTTTTAACATAATATATTTTTGATATGGTGTACAACAGGTATAAATTTTTAGCATACATCCACCAATTTCCTTAGTTAAAAATAATCAAATATGCAAGTGGATATTTTTGTTTTTACTACTTAGCTTGCATTACTATGGATAAAGAAGTTAAAATAATACAATGCATAATATCATTAGTTAAATGTGCCATTTCACCTCAAATTTAGTTAATAATCTTTGATTATGTAACCATTAAGTCTATTCTAATTTCATCTTGGAGTTTAATATTTCACTTAAATATGCTCAGAGTGTTCATAAGTTTCTCAAGCCTGGATGGAACCCAATTAGTTGTGTTCCTTGGTTATGATTTGTAAATAATTAAAACTGACAAATATTTTCTTTTTTATACATATTTTTTTTAAGATTATTTACTTACTTTGAGAGACAGGATGCGTGAGAGCATGAGTGGGGGAAGGGCAGAGAGAGAAGCAGAGAAAGAATCCCAAGCCGACTGCAGGCTGTCAGTCTGGTGCCCCCACAGGGGTCGATCTCATTGTTCCACCATGACCCCCAGCTGAAATCCAGAGTCAGCTGCTTGACCAACTAAGCCAACCAGGCGCCCCTGAAACTGACAAATATTTTCAAGGTTCATATGGCTAGAAGAAATAAAATATAAAGTAAAACAAAGAAACAAAATCAAAACAAAAGACAACTACATTACTATTAAGTATTTTTTAAGAACACATTATGCTAACAGTACATGTCACACCTTGTTTTTCAAACATATAAAAGGAGGTATAATTACTTGTTACAGATTAATTATACCTTTACTATTCTCTACTATATTATTAATGAATCTAACATTAAAGTACAAATTATATAAATAATATATAAGTATATACTTCACAAGTACAAATAAAGCATATAAAGTATATTTTTCTGTATCTCAGTTATCACAAAATCTGGAGTGTGTAAATTTTCATATGTAAATGCACCCTATGGAAAATATTGTAATTTTGAATGTTTAAAATGACAGAGAGTTTAAAGAATAGTACAACTACGGGGCGCCTGGGTGGCTCAGTCAGTTAAGCATCTGGTTTCCGCTCAGCACATGATTTCACAGTCTGTGTGTTCAAGCCCCACATTGGGCTCCGTGCTGACAGCCCAGAGCCTGGAGTCTGCTTCAGATTCTGTGTCTCTCTCTCTCTCTCTCTGACCCTCCCCTCCTCACATTGTCATTCTCTCTCTCTCTCAGAAATAAATAAAACATTAAAAAAAAAAGAATAGTACACCTCCAACTTGAAACAATAAAAATCCTACAGGAGAACAGAGGCAGTAACCTCTTTGACATTGGCTGTAGCAACTTTTTTTCCTGATATGTCCAGAGGCTAGGGAAACAAAAGCAGAAAAGAACTATTGGGACTTTATTAAAATAAAAAGCTTCCACATAGTGAAGGAAACAATCAACAAAACTAAAAAAGGCAACCTACAGAATGGGAGGAGATATTTGCAAATGGCTTATCTGGTAAAGGGTCAGTATCCAAACTATATAAAGAACTTATTAATCTTGGTGCATTTGGGTGGGTCATCTGTTATGTGTCTGACTCCTGACTTTGGCTCAGGTCATGATCTCATGGTTTGTGGGTTCAAGCCCCACATCAGGCTCTGTGCGGACAGCATGGAGCCTGCTTGGGATTCTCTCTTTTTTCTCTCTCTCTCTCCCTTTCCCATGATAGGAGTAAATAAATAAACTTTAAAAAAAGGACTTATAAAACTCAACACCACAAAAACAAATAACACAATTAACAAATGGGCAGAAGACATGAATAGACATTTTTCCAAAAAAGACATCCAGATGGTCAACAGACACATGAAAAGATACTCAACATAATAGGTATCAGGGAAACACATATCGAAACCACACTGAGATACCGCCTCACATCCGTCAGTGTGGCTAAACTTAACAACTCAGGAAACAACGGATGTTGGTGAGGATAAGGAGAAAGGGCAACCCTCTTAACTTTGATGGGAACATGTTGGGAGCCGACCTTCATCACCCACCTGATGGCAAAATCCAAGGGGCTGACAAGAGAAGACCGCAAAGCGGTTCTCTGGAAGGGAAGCTATCGATATCCCTTCTAATCAATCAGCTTATGCAATCAGTTCGAATTTGTCTTACTGGACCTTTCCCTGTAACTTAGCAATCAATTAACCATTAAGGGCACTTTGAAGAAAGCATGCCCCTGTAGTAGGTTACCGTGGGCAGTTACCAAGAAAGCAGTCATGGTCCAATTTCTCTAAAGAATAGGCTCTACCAGTTTCAGTTAGCTTTACCAGTTTCGTCTCAAACAATTGGAATAATAATATAAAAAATAACTAGCCCTCAAGCTTGTCAGACATAGAAATAGAAAGACTAATGATTAATTCTTTAAAGTAGAAAAGCAGTAACGCAAAGAAATAACCAGAAAGTTTTTTCTTGGATCAATTCCCTGACAACTTTCTGAGAGTAAAAACAATAGCTTGACACAAACATATAGAGAGTAGAAAGCATATATAAGCTTGCTGAAAAACCAATAAACTGTCCAGATTGGTTCACCTGAGCTGTCTGTGTCCCTTCCTTCGTGCCGACGCCACCTCATTTTCGGGACACCCCTGGACTGGCCAGGGCAGAACTCCGGCAGGAATGCAAACTGGTACAACCACTCTGGGAAATAGAATGAAAGTTCCTGAAAAAATTAAAAATAGAACTACCCTATGACCCAGCAATTGCACTATTAGGTATTTACCCAAAGAATAAAAAATACTAATTCAAAGGGATACACACACTCCAGTGTTTATAGCAACACTGTCTACCAAATTATGGAAACAGCTTACGTGTCTATTGATGAGCAGATAACAATATGGTATATATACAATGGAGTATTACTCAGCTATCAAAAAAGAATGAAATCATGGCATTTGCAACCATGTGGACAGAGCTAGAGTATATTATGCTAAATCAAATAAGTCAGTCAAAGAAAGACAAATACCATATGATTTTAGTCATATGTGGAATTTAAGAAACAAAACAAATGACTGAAGGGGAAAAAAAGAGAGTAGGAGGCAAACCAAGAAACAGACTTAACTATAGAGAACAAACTGGTAGTTACCGTAAGGGAGGTGGGTGGACGAAAGAGTGAAATCGGTGATGGGGATTTGGAGTACACTTGCTGTGATGAGCACTGGTGGATGCATTGAATCACTGTATTGTACCCCTGAAACTAATATTGCACTGTATGTCAATTTACTGGAGTTTAAATAAAAATTAAAAAATTAAAAGCAAGAATAATAGTATAACTCTAGTAACCCTTTTACTTAGGTAAATTAATTGTTACTATTTTATCACATTTTCATTTCTCCATATCTATGTAAAATATCTTTCCCCCAAGCCAGTTAAAGGAAATTAAAGACATCTGGTCCTTTATCAACTAAACACTTTGATATACATTTCCTAAGAAAAATGACATTTTTATGTAACCACATTAGTATTAAGATGCTATTTTTTCTCTAAATCTAGGGCAGTTGCATATTTCTGTATTTTTCATGACCTTGAATTTTTGAAGAGTCCAAGCCAGTTTTCCTGTTCAATGCTTCACATTCTGCATTTATCTGATTGTTTCCTCACATCTATATTTAACCCAGAAATTTCTTGGCAGATGTATTGCACAGTTGCATTGTAGAAAATGGATTCTTGAATTAGGGGTTAAAAGAGGACTGTCACTTTGCCTACATGTTAAATTTCAAGAACAAAACCTTGGATTACTGTATCCCATTACAGGCCCCAGATTGTCCCCATCCACTGCTGGGAATAAGCCCTCTTTTATACCCAGGCTTGGGACTGATAGCTTAAAGTAAGGGAGAATATGTCCAAAATCAACTATTTTACACTTCGTAAGTCTGCATGTACAGTTACAAATTTAGATAACCAGAAGAGTTGGTGCTGATTTATGGAAAAAAGAGAAGTTGAATTTATATAAAAACTAACTATACTTAAAGTGTTTAAATTGCTGACAATTATTTTGATGAATAACATTAATGTTTCAGCTTGTACATGTTTAAAAGTGGTACTATTTTAACTCAAGTATTATAAACACTAAAGCGAAATAAAAAATGTGTAATTATTATAAATATATCAATGAACATTTTGAACCCATGTTTTTATTTTGTTCACAATATCATAATTTCAATAAAAATGACATTGTTTTCATAGTGTTTACATATAAAATAACTTTAGACTTTCCCATCTTATAGGGGATATTTGCTTCTTTTTACCTCTAAGGAAATAGAACAGACTATTCAACTCTATGATTTGTAAGTCAAAGAATTATGAATTAATTCAACAATGACTTTGCCTGAAGTATCTTTGAAATAATACTACTAAAATCAAATGGTATATGGTGTAGATGAATTGAACAGAACAGATATAATACTGCTTTATACTTCTAATAATTCCAGTCTATATAGTTGCCAAGTTCATTGTGGTAAAACTTTTAAAATCACCTACAGTAATAAATCTAATAGATTTTAGACTTAACAGGATTATTTTTTAATATAATATAATTTCTAAAACTGGAAGCTTTCCACTGAAATCTATTAGCCTGTCTTATCCTAATATAATGCTCATTTCAGGAACACTTTGAACTTCTGAATAGTATTCATTTCACTAGATGATTTAGGTTATTCTTTCTATAAACGATGTTTTCTTGACGAATCTTTGACCATATTAATGCACACCCAACTGTATAAATTAATGACCTAAGTATGTGTGTGAATGTATGTATGCACCAATTTTCACCAAATAAATGTTACAATAAATGTTATACACACATAAACATGATACAAATATTTAGCTTTTGGTATATATTGTATTTATGCAAAGGAAACTCCCCTCCCACTCTCACCCCCAATATGTTAGAGTCCTCAGCCACAGTACCTCAGAATGTGATATTATTTACAGATCAAGTACTTTCAGATGTAATGAAGTTAAAGTGAGTTCACTAGCGTGAATTTTAATCCACTATGACTGATGTTCTTATAAAAAGGGGAGATGTGGATACAGACAAACGTGCATGTTAGAGGGAAGACTATGTAAAGAAACACATGGGCAAGACCATCTGAAAGCCAAGAAGAGAAGTTTGGAACAGATCCTACCCCCAGCCCTCAGAAAGAATTCTGCCAAGATCTTGAGTTTGGACTTCTAGCCATCAGAGTCATGAGGAAGTAAATTTCTGTTTTCTTAAGCCACTCTTTTGTGGCTTAAAGATCTAGTAAATTAATACAGAAACATAAAATGAAATAAAAACATTAATTTTCCCTTTTCTTTACATTCGGATTATGCTTTAGACTTTCTTATTTTTTCTTAAGATTTTTTTTTTCAGTAATCTCGACACCTAATATGGGGCTTGAACTCACAACCCTGAGATCAAGAGTCGCCTGCTCCACTGACTGAACCAGGCAACTGCCCCTTGATATCAACCTACATTGAACACACAATAGCTATTTTCTAATATGTATACCATGAATATTAAATCAATTTATTTATACTCTTTTATTACTCAGCAAGAACTTAAAAATAAATTAAACATAAAACATATGCTTTTATGTAAAAATGGAATGGATTGCTTTATTCGGGAGAGAAAATGATCCCTGAGGACATTATTTGTATTTAGTGATGAGTAGAATCTATTCAATTCTTCCTTTCTTTTTTTCCTAGAATGTGTACTTTTTCAAATATGTGCTATTTGTTAAGTCACTGTGAAAACACAGTAAAGATTTACTTGCTAAGTAAAAATTAATACAAGGGAAGAAGTTAAGGACTTAGTTTTTCTTCTTCCATTTCAGACAAATAGTTTCAGAAATTATCACCTCTATGGTAAAAACAATTAAATATTTATTTTTACAAGTAAAAGGTGATTATTATTATTCTAGAATAAATTGTTTTTCTCGGATGTGACATATATCTACAATCTTGAGTCTATAATGAATCATATTTGTATATCTCTTACATTTTACTGAATGGTAAATCCAACATGGTATCTAAGTAGAGGCAGAGTTCACAGGGTCTACATAATTAAAATATATTTGCATTTCTCTGTTTTTATTTAAAACTATATTAAACATTATGGTTTTAAAATACAGTAATATAAGTATTTTAAAATATATAAATTAATTAATATGCAAAAATGGAATAGCACAGTGCTTTTAACTACTTATTCATTGCTGGTGTACTACCTGCTATTGCTGGCTTAAAGTAATAGCATATTAAAAGAAAAAAAATTCTCTAAATATAGTTATACCAAAGTGAAGTTATGTCTATCAATTCTTAACTCTCAAAAATTGTTGTCATAAATTATTTGTCTTAAATGACACTTTTAATATGTAATAATCTTTTTTATATGTTTTCTAAATTTGTTTATTTTTAGTAATCTCTACACCCAACCTGGGACTCAAACTCACAACCCTGAGGTCTAAAATTCACAACCCTAAGACTAAGTCAGCTGGAGCCCCTGTAATTATATATTTTTGTTGACTTCTTGAATTAATAAAATGTGGGAGCATATTCATAGCATGCATTCAATAATATTTACATATTCAAATAATATTCAAAATTAAAATGTGCATATGTTATGTCATTAAAATTCCACAAAAGTAGGAAAAAAGGAAGTTACTTATTTAGCTTTCTATTGAGGAATTTCATTTCTTATGGCTATCACTGCTCTGGTCTTATTTATAACACAATTTAGTCTTTTATTTCTTTTGTGTTAAAAAGCATAGGAGAACAAAATCTAATTTAACAACAAAATCTATTATTTAATAACATATTATTCATTAAGGTTTATTTAGTACTTAATTGGAACAGAAGACAATATGCTAACACAAGGATTAGAAAATAAGGATGTGTTTAATTTTATTGTTAAAATCATAGTTATAGATATGTAGAAAACAAAAGACTGTAAGGACTATCAAGTACAAGAAAGATAAAAAGGGGAAAGGGTTGAAACCACTCTCTTCTTATATATTTCCTTACTATATTGTCTGAAATACATTTTCACTTGAATATACAGTGAATTTCCAGTTATCCAAAGTGGAAAGAAATTAGTTTTCTCTTTTTAAGTAAAAATTGTGATTATTTTAGATTTTACCATCAGAAGAAGACATACCAAGAAGAAAAAGAAGGTTAAGAATCAGAGTCTCATATTGCAAAGGTCTGTGTGAATACTAGGTTTTGCTTGTAGTTTTTGAAAATTCTAGGAAGAAAGGAAAGCTGGTTGCAATCAGAAAGCATTTTTATGTACACATTTTTGGTAGGATGTAGTAATCTACTGTTTTCACTTATGATTCTAAACAATATTTGCTTTCATACCAAAATTTTATTTTTATAATTTTGAATCCTTTTTCTTTAAAGAAGATCTCCTCAAAATATATAAGCTTCAAACTTTACTAATCTTGATCTGGCCCAGATTATTATATCTCCATATTTTAAAATATTTGAATGAAAAAATATTAATATAAATTACTCAACTGGCAAACAAAATTTAATACTCTATAATTACTCATTATATATTTTAAAACTTTCCATTACACTCAATTATCACTATGAATATAAATATATAGAAAAATATTGAAAATATAAAGTATATGAACATGTTAGGATCTGATAAATTCACATGTTAAGAACTTAAAAAGTGCATATGCATAAAATTCAATAAAATGAATTCAGCTTTTCACAGGTTGACATAAAAGAAAACTGTAAGATTACTAAATACTAAATTATAATTGAAGGAAATTTATATATAATGGGGAAGCAGTAATAAGGAAAATTACACTAATCATATTAGGAGTTCTATTTAAACAAAAGTTCACTGTAGCTTGTCATTGAAAGCGACATAACTACATATTTTAATGGGTATTTCTAGTCTGAAAATAAAACAATAATGACAGATGTAAAGTGCTCAAAATCCATCCCTTAGACCATACTGGAAGACATGTAAAATAAGAGCATAATAAATTTATAATTTCCTCAGTAGATCAGCAGATCAGATTCCTTAATGAGCAAGGAATTTTTTCTCTACTTTTGCATTTTCTGTAATTACAGAAGTATAATTGCAGAGGTAAGCACATGCTGTGGTACACCTAACATCTTTTATTTAACTACAGGCACTTCAGTCAATTGTAATTACTTTTTATTCATAGGCCATGTGCGAAATATAGATGGGCAAGTCAAAGAGTTGGCCGGTTGTGGGATAATTAAGTATTCATGAATCACTGTGTATGTATGTGTGTGTGTACACATGAATGTGTGTGAATATGTCCACATGTGCATTGTGTATACTTTTTCAGGTGAGCAGACAGACACATAATGAATTATGGAATTTCTAGCTAACATTTAAAAAGAGAGCAGACTCATGAGCACATTACATTGTGTTTATTTTTAGTTTTCATTTGCAAAGGCAAATTGCTTTGATTATAGCAGTAATAAATTTAAGTGTTGCTCTGTTTTATAATTCTTGTATTTTTTATTCCAAAAGCTTTGGCTCAGCAAGAAATTATCTGCAGCACTAGAATTCAAAAGAAATATACGTGTTTTACCCATTAGTTAAAGATAAATTATCATCATAGGTTTTTTATATAGCAGCCATTCTTTCCTTCTGTCTTACTGGTAAAGCCTGAATTTGTTCCAGCATTTGCATTACACACATCTGATTCATGAGTAAATCCTCGTAATTCAAGTCCTATTCCCTTGAAGGTAAGAGGTTGATGGCGTATTATCAATTTCTGTTCAATGAGATGTAATGGAGGTCTTTTAGAGGGCGCTGTGTCTTCTAAAAGAGGTCTTTTAGCTCTTACAAACACACAAGGAGGATGCTCTCTTTTACTTTACCCCCAATAGTGCCAGGGCTTGATGTGACATTTGGCAACCACAAGGGGAGATAGCCTGAAGATCAAACCAATGCATTGAATATGAAACTCCAGGAAGATGGAAAATATTTCTGATGATGGCATGATGTTGACAAGAATCTTAATAATAAATTAAGAAATGTGAATCATTTAGAACTTCGTGTTATAAGTGATAGTGGGTGTTGCCATTGTTTAAGTCATTTTAATTTGTACTTTCTGTTACATGCTGAATAATGTCTTCTAGTAAAATATCTCTCAAATACTTTCCACTGTGTTTCTGTGTGAGTGTGTAGAATTCACACACTATGCCACATATATTCTGTTTGTCTCTGGAGATTCATTCTCTACCCTTTCCATTTTTTCAAATGACATCCTGAATTATCCAGAAGAAACATTATTCAAAATACAATAATGAACTAGTTGGGATGAGTACTGGTGTTGTATGGAAACCCATTTGACAATAAATTATACTTAAGAAATAAATTTAAAAACCAGAATCTATACTTCATGCATTATGCTGTCACATCAAGTCATTTACATAAAAATTAATTGGTCCTAAAAAATTTCATTAATTATAAAATAAATTCAGATAAACTAGAATCTGCAAAAAAAAGTACAGTAATGAAAAATGTCTTTGTGATTCAGAAAAAAACTCATATATAGTTTTCTTTATGATGTTTCTGTACCTAAGAATGATTAAAGAATTATTGAACAAACCTGTTATTAGACCAAGATGTTTTTGAATAATCTATCTTGTAGTTTCTCCTTAGCTCTAAAGCAAGACACTCCGTAATCAAATTCAGATAATAAATGTAGATTTCAGAAGAATTTAATAAGAATTTCCAGAAATTTGATTTCTTTTCAATTTTTCATGTTACTACTGGTTAACATTCTCTTAATAACTGTAAGTACATTATATTTATCTTTTAAACAAAATTTATATTCTTTCCCTTTTGGCTATTGCAATTCTTAATATATATTCTCAAAACTTCTACAATTTGACTTCTTTTAACCTAGTAAATCTACTTAAACAGTAGTAAACTTTTTAGGAGAAGAATCTTAGATACCATCTAAAGTAATGCAGGGATTACTTCTATACACCCATGGTCTAAAAATCATTCACATGTGTTTAAATATAGAATATTATTTTCTTATTATTATGCTGTTTCCCATGGTGACTCGGCGGGGCCTGTTTATTACTTTACTTGACCCCAGCTTACTTATAATTCCTACCCAGCGGGTTTGTCTTTGCCCTTTGGCATCATTCACACTATTCCAACCTTTCTCTTGAGTGACAGCCCTTCACATGTTAACAGACAAGTTTTCTATTTCTTCTTAACCCCCTCTGGAAAACCATCAATATTATAACTAAAAATTCGTGCATAAAAACAACTAGCAAATATAATCTTAAAAATACTTTTCATAAAAATCACCTCATTTCCTATCATTCCTCATATAACATCATTTCTAGACTTATGTTACTACTCTGCATACAAAATGTAGAGTTTACATTTTTGGTGTAAATTTTCAAATACAAAGTTGAAGGAAGTATAATTGACAAATGGCACAGTCTAGCAATACCACGTCTCACATTGGCTTTTATATCAATCAGGTGACTTTCATTTCTGTCCCTTCATTTCTTTATGCTTTATGAAGTTTATATACTGTACTAAACTAGAATCACTTTTGTCCTTTTTCCAATTAAGTTAATCCCATATATCTTTAAAAACTGAACTTAAGTCAAATTTCATCTGTTGATTTTTTTTAAGTTTATTTATTTATATTTTTGAGAGAGAGGGAGAACACGAGTGGGGGAGAGGCAGAGAGAGAGACTCCCAAGCAGGCTACCCAATGCAGAGCTTGATTTAATGAACCATGAGATCATGACTTGAGCCAAGATCAAGAATCGGATGCCTAACTGACAGCCATCTAAGAACCCCTCATCTGTTAATATTTTGCAGGAGAATTTCTCTTTTCTGAAGACTGATTGTCCTTAAGCCATACTACAGAATGTTAATTATCTGTGTTCAGTGTTTCTTTCTCCTTTCTTCTCTCTCTGTCTGTGTCTCTCTTTATCTCAACCTCTGCCTCTATTTCCCCCCCTTTGTTGGATGAGTTTTGATCACAGGGAGCAACTTCACACTTCTTTTACCACCTTAATTTTGACTGATATGGCCTTAAGCCTCCTTTGTATGCCCAACATCAGTAATTATAGCAATAACTAAAAACTATTTGCATTTGTAGATCAAAGACAGTGTGATTCAGAAACAAGAAACTTGGAAGAAAAAAATATTTTTTCAAGGCTTTAGTCTATTAGCACAAAAAAACCTGACATTTAAGGAATTCATTTATCAAATAAAAAAGAATTACCTAATGCTTTGTAGCAAAGTAATTAAACTCCAGGGTCTCTACAAACTGTAAGGTAAGACCTTTCTTCCTGACCTAAATGTAGGGCAATCGATAAACATGATGGCTAGGGACAAAGATCACTAGACTTAAGTACCCTTTCCCATTTATGCCGTCATTTATGTAAAGAAACCTACTCTAATTTGCTAGATGGACCCAGTTAACTCTGTCTTTTAAGTATAGTTGGAGAGCCAATTTCCTTAACCATGGGGGAAAATCAATTTATATTCATAGAACAGGATCAGCTAATAAAATATTTTCTGTGTGGTAGATGTCATGAGTTAAGTACTGTATTGCATGTACCTCATTAAGTGCCACCACCTCAAATGTCATTTAGGTAAGTACAGATATTGGATATCTTCCAAAATGTAAAATAGCTGCATGTGGCTTATAAACTGAGTCTAGTAAGTGCTAGCATCTTTGCTGAATCTGCAAAAATGCTGATGCATTTGATCTAATTTAAAAAAAGTTTTATATGTACATTTTTGGTGTAGTTTGACTACAAAGTGTGATGAGTTCAATGGGCACTCTTGCTTTGAATTTTGAAATTTGTTCCATTGTTTGTAAAATGCATAAATATGCTATTTTCAGAATTTCAGTCAAGTCACTGATGAAAGGAAAACTTCTTAATCACCCATATAGTTTATATATCAAATAGAATATGAATATATGAATATGTTGTCTATATCATATATACATAAAATCAAGGTAATTGTGAAGATAGATAATAACTTGAAATATTAAACTGTCATCTTTTCCAAATCACACAGCCTGAGGCCAACAGATAGGCAACTTGGCATAGTGGGACAAAAGTGGACTTTCAAGTTAGATCAAATCAATCAATTCTGTTCACATAGCTGAAGACAAATAATTCAAGCTAAAGCTGAGAGAAATAATAATCAGTGTTTAAAATTCCGACTTGCAAAAGAAATTCTTGAGAATCTAAAGGAAAGAACTGAAGGAAATAAGCATTGAGTTTATGTCATAGAAGCTTGAAATTAAAATATAAAATGAGCTAGACTTCTTGGTTCCAGGGAGATAAATAAAAGACTTCTTAGGTATTCATAGGGAGGACGGGATGGGGTTTGACCCTGGAGGTTAGAGCCCGAGACACGAAGACTACATCTAAAATGCTATAAGTGCCTTGTATGGACAGTGCCCTAAAATATAAGTAATGATCTACCATTAAACCCCTGTTAGCTGTGAGGTATGAACCTTCCATCAATAGTTTCCAGTAATTTGATTTTAAAATTTCTACCATAATAATGTCTGTCAATGTCCCTGAACCTGGATGAAACCCATCTGAACTGTCATAAGTTCATATACATTTTAATAACCTAGTCACTCAAATACTCACACTTGCCAAATTAAATTCTTAAGTACTTGACACACAAAAGAGTGAAAGCAGTGTGCAAAAAAAAGCTTTGGCATTAATGTTAAGTAGAACTGCATGGTGGGAAATCCTTTCCCCCCACAAAACATTCCCCTGATATATTTACATTTGGAATCTTCAACTTTAAAATGTGTTATTTTCCAGTCATATAAATATTAATTTTTATATTGAATAAAATAATAAAACATTGCAAAAAGAAAATATTGTGCTCTTTTTATTAACATCATGTTAGAGAGTTCACAAGAAAATTAGCACATTACCAATGCATTTATAGTTCAGAATAAATTTTTTGAGTTTATGCTTTTAATTTCACGCCTATTTCCAAATACACTGCAATGACAGAGAAAAAGAAAACATATCAGTCTGGAAATTAAAATTTAACTTCCTTAAACAACAACAACAACAACAACAAACAAACAGGCCACCTGGGTGGCTCAGTTGGTTAAGCACCTGGCTCTCGATTTCGGCTCTGGTCATGACCTCCTGGTTGTGAGATCAAACCCAGCATTGTGCTCTGCACTGAGAGTGCAGTGAATCCTTGCTTGGAATCCTCTTTCTCCACCGCTGTCTGATCCTCCTCTGCTCACGTGTGCACACACTCTTTCTCTTTCTCTCCTCTCAAAATAAATAAACATTTAAAAATAAGAAATAAATGAAAAACTCCAAAGGTTGGGTGGAAACTTAAAGTAACTGGCTTATTGGAATTGTGGTTCAGAGATTGTTCTAATTTGATTTGCTAGTCTATAAGAACTAAAATTGGTCTGGAAGTGTTGTTTTAGGGAAAGCATACATTTTCAAATTCAGATAATAAAAACCAAGTTCAGATCTTGTCAGTTCCATCTGGCCCTGAGGGTCAGTGGATCATCGCGGGTCCCTGAGGAGGGAGTGAGAATAGGGGGGCAGGAGGCACAGAGAATGGAGGCAAGATAAGCGTTTCTGATCAAGCCTCAGTTTATTGAGAAAATACCCACACCTATATAGGGTTCAAGGCCGGAAGCTGACATAGGTTGGTTGCTAGGAAACAGGGTCAAGTGATTTTTAGAAAAAGGGGAAACTGAAACAAATTTCAAACACAGCATCTAAAGGATCGGTAAGAGAGCCCAGACTTGCAGACCTTAAGGCTGGGCAGGGGAGCAACTGACACCACTTAAGCCTAAATGCGGTTGATCTTTTGTTCTACTGGCTTCTCCCGACTGGCTGTCTCCAATCCCTGAATCAAGAATAGCACTTCCCTAGCCAATCTTTGTAATTCAGGTAGCTCCCCTCAGGGAGTGACATTTACTGCCTGTAAGCTGCTCATTGGCTGAATCTTTGCAGCTTCCCACAAGATCTAGATGTGTTGTAGGAATACTAATGGACATTAATAATGTGAAAACATTAAAATTTGGTAATGATAAAAGACTTATTAAAATAAACTCAACACAGAGTAGTAAGAAATGTACCATTCATAACACTCAGTAAAAGAATTGCTAAAGGATGTGTATTAGCAAGAAGCAAAATAAACCCAGGGGAAAGGATTATAAACCAAGTAAATGATAAGTATAGAAACAGACAAATAAATTGATAGCCTTGCTAGTTTATAGATTGAAGAAATATTTGTGAGAATGGATTTTAAGCATTCTTGACCAAGGAAACCTGGTAATATTGGGTCAGAACAAATTTACCAGTATTAAGGCAGAAGTAGTTGAATAGTGTTGACTATCTGTCCCCCCAAAAATAAAAAGAAATATAATTGTACATAAGAATTTGTGGGGTTCCTGAGATCTTCCTATATTTCCCCCCAAATAGACCAAAATTTACATCCCAACCTGCCAATAGTGGAGGTCATATTAGTCCCATATATGTCTGTTTATTCTACTGGAGAAGAATAGATTGGACTATCAGAAAGCTGTAAACTTTCATATTATTTATAATTTGGTTTTTGGAGATTCTACCAGAATTATGGTAGATTATTTGCTTACTTTCTTTGACTCACATCCCCCAAATTTATCTGTGCTTCACATTGTATCATAGTCTTATCTTTCCTCAAAGGACCTGTAAAGAACTGATATTAAAACCCACAGTTACATTTTTTGAGGAAATGTGGTTGAGGCCATTGTACATTATGCCATCCATTATCACTGATGGATAGGTCCACAAAAGAAAAATAAATCAGAAATAATTCCAGGAAAACTTAGTTTCCTCAGAGGAAAATAATGTTCTTAATCTATAAGCAATGACGATAATGTTACTGCTTTTCTTAACATTATTCATTTAAGTTTGGAGTGAGTTAAAATTAAAATATGCAGCTCAGCCTTGGACATCTTAACCTTCACGTCTGTCTCTTCAGGTGTGTAATTTTCATCTGTGCCTGTTCTTCTTTTCATTCATTTATTTTTATCTTTTTCTATGTACACTTTTCAAATCATTTGTAGCATAAGGTTGGTGTACCCAGTAGTTAACTTACATTTTAATTCATTTAATCAAGAGAGGAGGAGATTATTGAAATCCCCATCTTGGGATAGAAGTCTTAAGAAGATTCATCTTGGGAATCCCAAGTCTTAAGGAGAAAGACTCAAGAAGTTAGGCAATAGTTTCAGGTGGTGGATTTTGCAGGTGTGTAAAGTGAGTTATTACTGTAGCCAAAGAGAACAGGAATATAGGCAAAAATCTGAGGCATCTTTTTTTAAGTGGTGTCAGGTACAATATCCAAACTGCAACTCACAAGAATATTTTTAATGAGGGTTAAATCCTAACTTCTATTTACTTGAGTTTGGAAATTGTCTACCAAATTTTATTGTTTCTTCATTTCTACCCCTTTGTTCCTTACCTTGTCTGATGTCTTGTTCTGCTTCCATGCCTCACCAGGTCTGCAAGTACAGACACGGTGCTTCTCCACCAGGTTGTTGTAATAGCCCTCTAACATGTTTTTTGCTGGTGATCTCCTCCAGCTCAGCTTCACACTGTTTGTTGTTTCCAGAAAAATCTTAAAAGACAGCTCCAAATCATTTATATGTGACTCAATGAGTTTATAAAACTCATCAGAATTCTTCACTCTTTCAATCAAGGCTCTTTATCATAAGGTTGCAAATGTCTTTATGAGAGCATCTCCTGTCTCTCTTCTCCCCAACACACGATCTTTCTGTTCTTGGTGTATGAGTCTTCTTTTTCTTTCCCCCCAAAATTAAACCTGCTCCTGACCTGACTTCTCTCAGAAGCTTTTACGTTTTTTCTTTCCTGGGAAGGCCTTTTGTTCAGAGACCAGCATGGTTCAGTCTTTCACATGGCTTCAGATATGTCTTTAAATGGTTGGTTCTTTGAAAGGTCTTCCCTAATCACCTTATACAAACCAGCACACTGCTCTGATACTCTCAAGTTTTCCTGCCAGGCTTTGTTTTTCTACAAAAGACTTGTCATTAACTGATAACTTATATAGTCTTGCATTTGTTTATATTTGTGTCCATCCATTTGAATTTTGTTTTCGTTCCCCAGTGTGTTAATTGTCCATTGAAGAGTGCATGGTTTTCATAGATGCCCAGTAAACAGATGTTATTAATATATCAATTTCTAGTCTTTTCTCTTTCTGTTTCAATTTATGTTTATTTTCAGAAAAATATCACAGATCCTGCCTGTTGTCCTTCAAACAATGCATTTTCTTACTTCTTCATCTTTGTCATATATTTTATTTAGGGGTGTCTTCTCTAGGCATTATATGTTGTTGAAATTATTTTAATTCTTCGTGATACAGGTCTTGATGAAATTTTCTCAAATTCTTCCCACCATTGTGACCACATGTTCTCATAATATCCAAAAGACATAAATCCATACATGACATATTATATCACTTATTGCTTTATAATTATTTCGGATCTTTCTTCATGCCTTTTACTAGATTACAAATCCTTAGTAACAATGCCAAGCACTAAACTTGTTTATAATTCTTGGAACTTGTAAGGGAAATAATAATAATAAAGTGGATCTAAAATATTTGGGCAGTAAGTTAGAAAGAATGTAGCTATTTAATTCGCAATGTTTTTTAAACACTACTAGAACATATTAAATTGATATCTCAATGTTAAATATAAGATTTCTCAAGAGTTGACTATTCAACAATTTATAAAGTGTGCATTAATTTGCACCGAATCACAACCAGACATTGTGAAAAAAAGGGACATGCACACACTCTTAAACCCATAAGCAGTGTGGAAGGCAGAAGAATGGCTCTCAGATGTGTCTAGAGACCAATTCTTGAAACTACTGAATATGTTATACTCCATGTTTGCAGATGTAATTAAAGTTATCAATCTTAGAACAGGGAGATTCTTCTCTACTGTTGGGGGATTGGCCCAATTTAATCCCATAAACTCTTAAAAGCAGAACATTTTCTCTGGTTGGAAGTAGGAGATAGAAGACAGGAGGGGTCAGAAAGGATGGAAACATAATGAAAATTCGATCACCGACCCTGGCATTGAAGATGAAATTGGCAATGGATCCTAGTATGCAGGTGGTGTCTACAAGAGGAGAATCACCCCCAACTGACAATCAAAGAAAGAACCTCAGTCTGACAACCGCATGAAACTGAAATCTGCAACAACCTGAATGTGTTTAGAAGCAGATTCATTCCTAGAGCTTTCAAGAACAAGGGACACCTGGATGCCTGAGCCAATTGAGTGCTGGACTTTAGCTCAGGTCATGATCTCACCGTTTGCGAGTTGGAGCCCTGCATCAGACTCACTGCTGTCAGACTGTAAGTGAAGAGCCTACTTGAATTCTCTGTTCTTCTCTGTCTGCTCCTCTCCGACTTGTGCTCTTCAATAAATAAATATTTTTTAAAAAACCAAGAAACAAAATACAGCCCTACCAATACCTGATGTTAGCCTATTAAGACCAAGCTAGAACTCAGCTGAGATGCGCTGTACCTGGACTTCAGACCTATAATAACTGAGATAACAAATTGGTGTTTTAAGTGGATAATTTTGAGGTCCTTTGTTATGGCAGCTGTAGAAAAACTAATGTGCCTAATTTATATCCTAATAGGAGAGGGGGAAACACACAACCTATAAAAAAGAAAAAAAGAAGCAAATAAATAATACGTGTAGTAGCTTAGATAGAAGTAATTGCTATAAAGAAAAAAAAGATGCAGGAAAAAGAAGAGGGCTCAACAGCGATTGACGGGGAGAAGGTAAACTGAAAAAGTGTCCGGAAATAGCTCAGGTACAAGTTACAATTTAACATTTTTTTAAAATATTTATTTATTATTGAGAGAGAGTGAAAGAGCCGGAACCGGGTAGGGGCAGAGAGAGAAGGAGACACAGAATCAGAAGCAGGCTCCAGGCTCTGAGCAAGCCTGACGCATGGCCCCAAACCTGTGAACCTCGAGATCAGGACCTGAGCCGAAGCCGGTCGCTGAATCGACTGAGCCACTCAGGTGCCCCTACAAGTTACAATTTGAACAAAGAACGGAGGAAGATGGTGTGAGGAAAACTCAAAGGAATAATTTCAGGGAGATTTCCAAAAAATGGGGCTACTGGCGCAAAGCCCAGATGAAAAGGGACGGCAGGCATATTCAAGGATCTGTGCGAGGTCACTGTGACTAAAATAGCATGAATGATGGAGACAGTAGTGGGACATGAGGTCCCGAAAGGAAAAGGAGACCAACCAGGTTAAGCACGCTGGCTTATATTCTATTTTGAAGGCAACAGATGATTAGGAGCAAGAGTGGCTTCCACTTTAAAGATACATTGTGGATACTATGGGGAAATTAACTGTTGGGGAGAAAGACAGAACAGAGAGACAGGCTGTGACTGAATTGCAGTAATGTGGGTGAGTGATAACAGTGCCATGGAGCAGGCTAGAGGCAGACAAAGAAGTAGTAAGTGGTGAGCTTTGTGCAAGATAATGTGTTAGTCTGCCCAGATCAAGGAACAACAGTTGTTTTCTGGTGAGGCTCTTTTCCTAATTTATAGACGGCTGCCTTCTCTCTGTGTCCTTACATGGTCTCTTCTCTGTGCCCGCACAAACCCACATATACAGACAGTGAGAGAGAGAGAGAGAGAGAGAGGGAGATCGCCACTCTTTTGCTATTCTCTGATGTCTCTTTCTCTTCTTATAGAGACATCAACACTATCAGGTTAAGACACCATGCTTATGACCTTATTTAACTTTATCTACCTCCCTAAAGGTCCTGTCTTCAAATCAGTCACATGGGGGTTGGGAATCTACCATAGTAATTTTGGGGACACAGTTCCACCTGTGACAGATAGTATGAACAAGATCACTGGAACCATTGCATTTTTTTAGATGAGAGTGAAAGGAGTCAGTGATAACTCTAATATTTTTGGCCTAACCAATTAGAACAATTGAAATTTGATTAACTGAGATGAGGAAAACCCTGAAAAGAGAAGTAATTGTTGTGAGAAAGTGAGTTGGGAAGAATGTATTGAAACTAAGATATTGAATAGTCAGTGAGATATATGAGTGGCATACAATAGAGATAAATTTGGAAATTGTCATATGGAAGGTAATTAAAGCCTCTAGATGTGGTAAAATTATCAATGGAATGAAATAGATAGAAATAGGAGAGGTTGGGGAACTTTCTTGGAGCACTTAAGTGTTATAAGGTCAAGGACGTGAGAAAGAGCCACGAAAAAGGACTGAGAAAGAATGGCCCAGTGATAAAGTCATAGTAAACAGAAAAATGTACATAGTGTAAAGGCAATGAAGGAAGTGTTTCAGGAGAAGGAAATCATCAACTGTGTGGAATACGTTTTCCTTTTCATGCCTATGCATCTTGAAAATATTTCTAGATTATTCTTCACATATTTAAAACATACTGATTATTAATATACTCATAATAATTACACAATAATACAAATATTTACTTATTATCAAAACA
>NC_043704.1:25489232-25490477 GCF_006229205.1 Suricata suricatta
TTTTCTAGAGCAAAATATAATCAAACTTTTCAAATATCCTATGAGACACAGATTTGGCAACTGAGTTAATGACAGTGAAAACACAGAAATCCTATTCTAAGTTATTCTCTTTTAAGAATATATCTAAGAAAAACTGTCACTGTATGTATGTAGATAAATTAATCATTGCAATTTTTAGGCAATAAAAAATGGAAAGAAACTATCAATAATGAAATTGTTAGGGGTGCCTCGGAGGCTTAGTCGGTTAAGTAGTCAACTTCAGCTCAGGTCATGATCTCACGGTCTGTGAGTTCAAGCCCCTCATCAGGGTCTGTGCTGACAGCTCAGAGCCTGGAGCGTACTTTGGATTCCATGTCTCTCTCTCTCTCTCTCTCTCTCTCTCTCTTTCTCTCTCTCTCTCTCTCCCCCTCCTCCACTCATGCTCTGTCTTTCTTTCAAAAATAAACATTTTTAAAAAATTTAAAAAATAATGAAATTGTTAGAAATTAAAATACACATATGTGGATCTATTTATAAAAACCAATGAAAGCAGGCCCCTGGGTGGCTCAGCCGTTTGAGTGCCCTGATCCTGATTTGGGCTCTGGTCATGATCCAAGGGTCATGGGAATGAGCCTTTCATCTGGCTCTGTGCTGAGCATAAGATTCTCTTTCTCTCTCTCTTTCTCTCTCATTCTCTCCCTTTACCCCTTCTACCTTTGCTCCTCTCTCTGACTTGCATGTGCATTCTCTGTATAAAATCAAATCAAATAAATAAATAAAAATTTAAAAAGTAAAGTATAGTAGAATATCAATGAAAGCATGTTCATAGCTGTTGCATAGGAATAGAACTATAACATTGTATACCAATGTGTGCTAAGAATAATGCTATAGAATAAAAATGAAGGTGTGGAAGAAAATCATGCTTTTATACTACTTGAAATTTTCTTCATTGACATTCATTTTGTTGATACATTTTGAGATCTTATTTAGTGACTCTTTAAAGACAAAATGTGAAAAATGGTACATTTTCCTTCTGTTTATATTTATTTTCCTTTTCAAAAAACCAGTCTTCCATTGATTTGCCCCTCTTTCATTCTATTTGCAATTTTGGAAGATTTTTGTTTGTTTTTTATGCATTGATGATTTGTATTTTAACCCAACTGATAGGTGAATGACTGTGACAGAGAGGCCCTTTTCCCTCACTTGTCTCGTGTACTTTGCGGCTGCTTTGGTACGTGTGACAATCTAATTCGTGATTCTGAAGGC
>NC_043704.1:25490577-25491731 GCF_006229205.1 Suricata suricatta
TTTTTCTTCTCCTTATACAAATGCAAAAAGTTTAGAAGACAGTTACCCATCACCTTCTTGTCATTGTCATCGTGTGAACATAGAATTACATATGGCAAAATTAAAAAAAAAGATTTTTATACCTTTTATTTTTACTTAGTGGAGAAGCCTCTTCTTTACTTTTCCAACTTGACTCCCTTTAGCTTGAATCAGGGAGCGACATGCCTCTGTCTCTGCTAATCACTAGGAAAAGAGTCACTTTTGTACACGTCTCTCTGGAGGGTTAACCAAAACCTCAAGTGAATATCTGTCCTGAGTTGTCTCCGTCCTTATCAGTGAAACTTGTTATTCTGAGGCTCTGGAGAGGCACTCTGATTAATTCTACATTAGGAGTTTCTACTTTCACAGTTGCTACTTCTTTTTAAGTTTTATTTATTTAAGTAGTCTCTACACACAACCTGGGTTCAAACTTACAATCTGGAGATCAATAGGCCCATGCTCTTCTGACTCAGGCAGCCAGGCGCCCCACAAATTGCTACTCATTACATTAAAATACTGGAAGTATTTTTTTTGTTTGTTTGTTTTTTTTGAAAGTGAAGTAAAGTATCCAAATGCAAATATTAATTTGTTAATTTTATTTTCAGGTGTGCTGAGACTTACATAAAGCACATTTTAATCCTTTCTTTTTTTAAAGTTAATTTAAGAAGTTTTAGATTCATGGGGCACCTGGGTGGCTCATTTGGTTAAGCCTCCGACTCAGTTTTGGCTCAAGTCATGACTCTGTGGTTCATGAGGTCAAACCTCACCTGGGGGTCCGTGCTGACAGTGTGGACCCTGCTTGGAATTCTCTTTCTCCCTCTCTCTCTGCCCCTCTTTGGTTTATTCTCTCTCTCTCAAAATAAATAAACTTTAAAAAGTTTTATATTTATTTTATAAACATCTATAGAACAATTTTGTCACATTTAATGGCATCCAGAAGGAAACGTCAATATAAAACCACTCAAGTTATTTAACTAAATCAAACATTTAATAACACAAGTAGGCCATCTCTTAATGATAACTGGATGAGTATGGCATTATCAATAGCTTCTCCAGCTTAATCACAGACATAGAAGAATAGATAACTGTGCTATTTTTATCACCTCACTACTAATACATGCCATATGTCATGCATA
>NC_043704.1:25491831-25498656 GCF_006229205.1 Suricata suricatta
AAAAAAAATTTTTAAATATGTTTTATTTATTTTTGAGATAGAGAGAGACAGAGCATGAGAAAGGGAGGGGCAGAGAGGGAGAGGGAGACACAGAATCCGAAGCAGGCTCCAGGCTCTGAGCTGGCAGCACACAGCCCGATGCGGGGCTCAAACTCACCAATGGTGAGATCATGACCTGAGCCGGACAAAGTCAGAGGCTTAACTGACTGAGCCACCCAGGTACCCCTCAAAGTGTGTCTTAGAGCTGGTCCTATGAGGTGTTGCAAGTAAGCTTAGAAAATGTTAAATATGACATCTTCAGTGGAAAATGTTCTTTATCCACTAACAAATTAAAATATTTTAGTTCTTTTGTGGAAGGATATCTACTTTACTGTAAAACAGTGTTTCATACACTTTTTCCCCCTCATTCAGAAGAATCTCCCTTTTTAAAATATACTCGTGTTAGATTCATATACTTTGAAAACTCTTTTGTTAGTTACTTTATTAGGGATAATCCATACTCACCTATCATTAGCACCTATAAGTTTTATTAAGACAAAATCTGTCAAGTTAGTATACATGCAGGTATTCGCTGAATAACAAGAAGAGATTAATAGGGAAAAAGCACACTTCCAAAAATAAAAATATGAATAATAATCTTCTAAGATAGAGCCAATTCATTTATATCTCAACAGGAATCTATGAATTTGAGAGAAAACTAAATATTTTCTGCCTCACTGAATAAAGAAATTTTCTTCATCAAGAAAATAATACAAAACTAAAATCTTAGTCTATCTCATCTTTTTAAAACAAAACTCAATCAGTAAAATTCTCTTAGGGATCATTCTCTATAAAGAGTGTTGCTGCTTGGATACTTTCAATTTCAGAAAAAATAATAGAGAAATTATATTTAAATTTGGAAATATGCATGCCATGAAACAATCTATGGACATTGCTATAAAACTGAAATAAATAAGCCTTAGAATATTCACAGGCAATATTTAAATCTCCAGAACAACTCTAAAGTAAGAAGAAACATTTAAACACTTATTTTAAAACATGAAAAACAGAGAAAAGTCTCTGTCATTATTTTAGTGCAATTATTTCACTGAATATTCTCACATTTGGAAAATAATGGCAAAAGTTATTTTTTTGAGATTATTAATTTAAATAACAAATATTTCAAATCAGATGCTGTGGCACATATAATTCACCAGAGTTAAATTACTATTTAATAATGTAATTAATGTAAAATTGCATGGAAAGTTAACATGAAGTAAACATAGAGGACCATATACAAATAGAAACTCTACTGACATTTTCTTTTTTAAATTTTTTAAGTTTATTTATTCTGAGAGAGACAGAGAGAGCATGAACAAGAAAAGGGCAGAGAGAGAGAGAGAGAGAGAGAGAGAGAATCCCAAACAGGCTCTGCTCTGTCAGGACAGAGCTCAACGTGGGGATTGAAATCACAAACTACGAGATTATGACCTGAATGGAAGCCAAGAGTCGGACGCTCAACTGACTTAGCCGCCCAGGTGCCCCATCTACTTACATATATTTTAGAATTACTAGTCATTTATAAAATGAATACAGAAATAGTAGTGAAATAGATATAGTATATTCTTAGAACATCTAGATTTTAATTATCCTTTTTTGCAAAATTATTGAAAACCTGAGTCTTCATAACTGGGTATTACTCATTTAAAGAATGCTAAAAGATGAAGAAGTGTCTAAATGAAATTTCTCCTCCTCTATTTGTTAGTTATCACAGGCGTCTATTGATTCTTTGAAATTTAGATTAAAACATTTACAGAGCCATACCTGACTTTTTGTTTTCGTTTTCCTATGGTCAATGGCATATAGTTTGCTTCATAAATAAGATTTAAATAGTTTCCTACAGTATGGCAGACTAACATGGGCTGCTGGCTTTTCCTCCTTTACCCACATTTGAAGAATCAAAATTATAAAGACACACGGAAAAGAATTGAAAACCTTCTTATGACTTTCTTATGACTAGTTAGTACAAATGACACTGGGCTGGTGGTAGAGTGGGTTCCAAAGACTCTAAGCCAGAGAAGCATTAAAAAATGATATTAATGCATCTAGTGCCAAATCCTGAGCTGAAATGAAAATAAATTTAACAACAATTTTCATTTTTCTAATTGTTAATTCTATTGAATTACTATTAGCTTCACAACATATTAATAAATTTTATTTTATTTTACAATTATTACCTCACTCAAGAGAGACTAAAGTCTATATGAGTTAAGCTAATGTTTACCAGCACCGTTTTTGTTTTGTTTATTAAGCTGAGTGCCTCATCCAACTCTGGGCTTGAGCATAGGATTGGGATCAGCATAAGAAGACAAACAATGTTGGAGGAAGGAAAAAACAACGAAGCTTTTGGTAGTCAAAATTAAGATCTGATCAACCACATGCCTAGATCATTCCACAGAATACTTGAGTGCTGGAGATGCTCAAGAGGCCAAAGACCTAGACTGTTATAGTCTTTTTAAAAGAAGGGTAAAATTCCCTGCATTGTCACTGTGTTCAAGGGAGAAAGCATATAACTAGTCTTTGCTTACAGATACATCTTGAAGACTTGTTTCTCAGTGGGATAGGAGAATAAAAACACAAACTGGGGAAATGCTTAAGAATAATGATGAATATTCTGTAGTCTTTTAAGGGTGAAGCCTCAAAAACCTGACAAAGACTCAATCTAAAACCCAAGAGCCCATGCTCAACAGACAGGAATGAAGCAGAGATATGCCAAGTATCCTCAGTTTTCATCAAGCAGTGTCCATGTTTGGATTGAAGTGATATCCTTGTACTATCTGTATAATAGAGGAATGAGAGAATCTTTTTTGGTGAAAAAAAAAACATATTCTGGATTCTCTACAGTGACTTCATTTTTTTCTAAAGATTTTTTTAAGTTTATGTGTTTATTTTTGAGAGAGAGAGAACTGACTGAGCCACACAGGCACCCTGAAAACCACACTTTGGTATATCATAGCAAAATTCCTGAAAATCAGAGACGTTTTAAAATAATAAAAATAGCTAAAAGTAAAGGTACACTGTTCTCGAATAAGCAACAATAACACTATCCCTTCTTAAGAGAAACAATGAGAATGAAGAGACATTGGAAAAACACTCTTAAATACTGAGGGTGAAAAAATGGCACATTTACAGTCTAAGAATTTTAAAGATAAAAGATACTATAGATGCCATGCCAATAAATGTAATAAAGCTGTCATGAGACTGCTCAAAAAAAAAAAGACTCTGAAAAGTACTCTTATGTGGTTTTTAACAATATTTTTGATTAATTAAAAAACTTTTAAAATATTTATTTATTTTTGAGAGAGAGAGAGAATGAGTCAAGGAAGGACAGAGAAAGAGGGAGACACAGAAATGGAAGCAGGCTCCAGGCTCTGAGCTGTCAGCACAGAGCCCAATGCAGGGCTTGATCTCACTAACCATGAGATCATGACCTGAGCCGAAGTTGATTGCTCAATCGACTGAGCCACCCAGGCGCCCTGTCAATATGTTTGATTCATAGTCCACTATCATTTTTCTTATTTTTGTTATTTTCAGCACAACTGTCGGATCAAAACGGAGTACGTACATTTAAACACAGCACAAAAACTGAAAAATACACAAACTGATAACCTGCATACTTATGATCATTAACATGCATTACTACCAGAGGGAAAACATTTAAAAGGCCAGTCACAATCTGAAGGGAAATATTTTTAACTAATATAATTCGTAACGAACCAACAAGAAAATCAAGTCTTCATAACATAGGTAAAAAAAAGAAAAAAGAAAAAAATGAAAGAAAGAAAAGTAAATCACAAGAAAATCAACAAAAGATTTGAACATATATATGGCAAAACGAGATGCAGCAAATGGTCCATAAATGTGTGACAGATTGTTCAAATGTATTAGTGATCAGGGCACTGAAAATTAAAACCCATCCCTTAAATTATTAGAAAAAAATGTTTTTAAATAAAAAAATTAAAAACAGACTTTAGGTTTTAGTAAAGTTTTAACTCCTGGAACATTTACCCATTGTTGCTGGGAATATAAATTAGCACCACCTGGCATATTTTAACTGTCTCATATCTCATGGACTAGCAAGTCAGCTTTAACACAAAGAATTTAACTTAGTCCTGGAAGAGTTCCAAATATGCTCATAAGATATGCATTGTTTATAAAGGCATAAAACTAAAAACAGGTTATATGTCATGAAATGGAAATCACAAAAATAAAAGAGATAAATGCATTGTTAGATGCGCATTCAACAAATTTGAACAGGTGTCTGGATGAATGGAATGAGAACACTTTGCATATATCTTGGGTTAAAAGCCTTTCAAACAGAAGGAATTGCTAAAGTGAAGGTAAAAAATGTGCAATTGACATATTGAGGATCTACAAAGTAGCCAGAGAATTACAGCAGGGAAGGAGAGGTGGAAAGGTAGAAGGGCAGGTCAAAGAGGTAATGAAGAAGAGAAAGTTCATATAAATCTATGCGGCTATTCTCAGAACGGATTCCAGTGCACAGTTTTGAGCAATACTGTGGAATTATCTGATTTAAGTTTTAGCAGGATCATTTCAAAACACAATTATAGTAGGATAATTTACAAGCACGTAAATATGTTTCCAATGAAAATATTTCTAAGTAAGTGATATATAATTATATATATACATATATAATTATAATGTCAGCGAGGTTTCATAATGATGAACTATGGGGTGTAAGTAGTAAGAAGACCATTTAGATGTTGAAGGGTCTAAACTATGTGCTGCGGAAGTGAGCACAGGATTGATCAATTTTAAAACTTTATTGTTATACATAAAAGATGATGAGTATAAAAAATTATACTTTCTTCATGATGAAGTTATTTAACATTATAATATTTTATTTCTTTCCACGTTGATCAATAGATTAAATGTAATCCCTCTTATAGTAATAGGAAGATTTTACTGATCACCTCAACAATTTACCGTAGAAATTATATGGATGTATAAAGCTCATGAATATTGATTATCACAAAATAATAGTAAAACCAATATCGTCCTCTCTCAGCGACATTAACAATGAACCAATATTGAAAGTTTAGTACCAGATGAATGTACATTTAAGGAATTGTAATATGATAAAAGTGTTACCACATACCAGTGAGAAATGGATGAATTTTTACTAAATAATTTGGGGAAAAAAGTTATCATTTAGGACAAAAAATATTTAGAGGACACTAAGGCTAAATATGTATGCTAAATTATATAGAAAAAATATCCCCCACTGACTAATCATCAAAAGTGAAGGAAAAAACTGTTAGTGTAATCAAAGAAAATTCAGACAATTTAGTTCTTATGTAGGGATAGAGATTCATGTATTAAATCATAAGCAAAGAACATATCATAAGCAAAATCATAAATTTGACTACATACATACAAAATAAGAATTTCTGTTCTAAAACAGCTTTCTTGAGTAAAAGTAAGGTAACAGTATGAGAAAATATTTGCACCATACAAATCTGAAAATAGATTAATCTCTGGAATATAAAAGTTGTCCTCCATATACCCAAGGTAAATATTAGAAAATTAGGACTAGTAAATCAACAGGGAATTCATTAGTGAGGAAATCTATAGAGCTGGTGAGTCCATTGCTATTTTAGGAAACGAATGTGTCATATATTGCTTACGAGTCTCTGGAACGATATAGCCATTCTGGAAGTCACCCTCAGAAGAAAATAAGGAACGGAGGCAAATATTCACTTTAGGATGCAATAATTCATCCTGTATATATGTAAATGGAAATGCTTGCCCAAGTTCATAAAGAACATTTGTGGAGATTTTCCTTTTATGTAGTTTTGTGAAATTGATTACTAGAAATAATGTGCATCCTCACAGTGGGAGGAAGTATAGGTAAAATGTGATTAATGCATACAAAGCAACATTACCAGCAATTATAAGCAGTTAATTTATAAGAAGTGCAACATGGCTGGAGTACATAATGGTACATACATTACATAATGCTTCGTCAATTACATAATATATAACATAATGCTTTAATGAAACAATAAAAAATGTTTTCCAACATATAAACTAAAATTCAAAATCCTATATATTTAAAACAATACAGATATATTGTAAAATATTTTCCAAACACATTGAAGTATATACTTTGGAGAAGAGAGAAAGAGTAATGTGACAACAGGAAATAAATAATGAAAGAAAACTGGATAGAGCATACTTGGTATGGTAGTATAACATTAATGTACATGTTTGACATCTAAATAAAGAAACCTATGATATAATCATAATTTTTATACTTTGTGCTTCATTTTCTAGACAAAACCATATTTTCTGTCTTTGTCTTATTTGGAGAATATTAGATTTCTAAAGAACTTTACAAGGGTTTATGTACATTTGAAGTAAAATTCTAAATGTTTTGATGAGCCCTATATTTATCAGAATTAACATAATTTCCAAGTTTTCCTATTGTGCAAGTAAGTTATTTTCCTTGCATCATATATATTACAAGTCCTATTTGGTCCTTTGTGACTTTGAAAAAATATGAGTAAAATTCTAACTCTATTTTGAAAGAATTTCAAATATCTTCTTTTTTTTTTTTTTAGCTTTTATCCTATTACAGCAAATGTGTTTCAAAAATAAAGCACTTTCGGGACTCCTGGGTGGCTCAGTCGGTTGAGCATCCAACTCTTCATTTCTGCTCAGGTCATGATCCCAGGTTCCTGGGATAGAGCCCCACATCGGGCTCTGCGCTGACAGCGTGGAGCCTGCTTGGCATTCTCTCCCTCCCTCTCTCTCTCTCTCTCT
>NC_043704.1:25498756-25510507 GCF_006229205.1 Suricata suricatta
ATTAGGACTAGGAAGTTGGACCACAATAATTTTCTGTAATATTTTATATTATAAGCTATAATATTTTAGGCTCAACTCCTCAAGGGCTTTCCTTTTATAGACCACAAAGATGTTTGTTTTGTGTACTAACCTATATTGTCTATCTCTCTATTATCTATCTGTCTGTCTATCTATCAGTCATCATCATCATCAATTGATTGATCAATTTTCTCACTTTTTAAGGTATTTCCCGCCTAGGATATAGAGATCTTCTTTTCTTAAAAGAAGATTCAAAGAAGGATTTATAATAATGGAGTCATTTGAGGTAAGTAAACATTCACTATTCTGACAAATATTTGTGGGTTTACATGGAGTAGGTATGGGGTTTAACATACTAGGAAATCTCTTGCCTATTTTGCTATTTCCAACAGCATGGATGGACCTTGAGGATATTATGCTAAATGTAACAAGCAGATAGAGAAAGGCAAATACTGTATAATATCACTTATATGTAGAATCTAAAAAGCTGAACTCATCGAAACTAGAGACTAGAATGCTGGTTCCAGGAGCTGCAGGATTGGGGAAATGAGATGTTGGTCAGAAGATATACACTTCCAATTATAAGATGAGTCAGTTTGGGGGGATCTAGTGGAATACTTCATACCTACCAGTTAACAATACTGTATTACTTGAAAGTTTCTTTTTTTAAGTGTTAATTTATTTTTGAGGGGGAGAGAGAGAGAGAGAGAGAGAGAGAGAGAGAGAGAGAGAGAGACAGGGGCAGAGAGATGGAGACAGAATCCCAAACAGGTTCCTCACTATCAGTGCAGATCCTGATGTGGGGCTGGAACTCATGAACCCTGAGATCATGAAACCAAGAGTCAGACACTTAACTACCTGAGCCACCTGGGTGCCCCTATACTTGAGACTTTCTAAGACAGTAAGTCTTAAGGATTCTCACTATAGAAAATAAATGGTAATTACATGAGATGATGTAACTATTAGTTAAAACTATTATGGAAATCATTATGCATGATGTAAGTATATCAATTAACAATGTACCCCTTAAACTTACACAATATTATGTCAATTATATTTCAATAAAGCTGAGAAAAAATAAAATTTCTGTCCTTAAGGGTTTCTTTTTCAGATTTATTTTTCCAGAACTAAATAGTGGTTTTTCATTACATTTTGCAGTAATAAAATTTGTTAAACAGAATAAAAATTACTACAGGTGACTAAACTAGGATGTTTTGAATAACTGATAAATATTAACTGTTTTGGTTTGTATTTTCTTTATTTCATATAATGGAGATTAGTTAATGGATGTTCTAATCGTGAGTTTGACAAAAGCCATTTCAGATAGTTTGGATATAAACCATCATCATTTTCTTAGAAAATTCAACAATTTTTCAAGCAGCCATACACTTGTTACCTTAAAAATTCTCTCAAATGTATTTGCTGCATTCTGAGTCATATTGAATTGTTAGTATCATTTAAACATTCTTCAATGATAGTTTATACAATTAAGTTTATACACTTAAGTTATGGGATTATACATAAATAGCTTAATGATAAAAATGATGGAAGGTTGAGTACACTATACATCAAAGTGCTTCATGGATGGCTGCCAACATATTCACATTCTATTTCTATAAAGTATGGTGCGATAATTTAATGAAATCTATAAATGTTACAAAATAATTTTCATGAGAAGATATGAGTAATATGATATCTAATTTAGTTGTGATAGGATAGAAGATTCTAATTTAAGAAATGCTTAGCAAGTTCATGAACTTGAATGAATTCATTTGAATTTAAAAATATAGAATGTAATGTGAAAAACGGTATTATGATGTTATCCAATAGATTATTCCTCAGGAGTAGGAAACATTTTTCTATCCTTTTTACTCACAATTTTAAACTTACATAGCATTATAAAATGTTGACTAAAATATGAACTTAAATACCAACATGGAAAGTATTTTCAATTCATAAAATGACAAAGGAGTTAATTTTTTAATACAATTTTTAAAATAAAATTTAGGTTAGAAAAATGGCAATAATTGAAATAAAAGCTAGAAAGCACAGGAGCCACTTTTTTTCATGCTCATAAAGAGAGACAGGGACAATTCAACATAAACAAATGCCCAGCTTCACTGGTAATTTAAGAATTGCTGAATCAAAATTACAGTGAAATAGTAAGTATTAGGAATTTTAAGGCTACCTGATGATGAGTGATGTTGAATATCTTTTCATGTGTCTGTTGGTTATCTACAGCTCTTGCGTGAAGAAAGGTGTCTTCACTGATTCTGCCATTTTTAATTGGATTATTAGGTTTTTGGGGGGGCTTGACTTGTATAAGCGCAGTCTGGTGCAGCCACTATGGAAAACAGTGTGGAGGTTTCTCAAAAACTAAAAATAGAAATTTCATATGATCCAGTAATTACAGCACTGAGTGTTTACCCAGAGAATGCAAAAACACTAAAATAAAAACATATATATACCTTCTGTTTATTGCAGCATTATTTAGAGTTACAGATCTTTCACCTCTTTGGTTACATTTATTCCTATGTATCTAATGGTTTTGGTGCAATTGTAAATGACATTATTGTATTAATTTCTCTTTCTGCTTCTTCATTATTTGTGCATAAAAATGCCACTGATTTCTATATGTTGATGTTGCATCCTGTGACTTTACTGAATTTATTACTTCTAGCTGTTTTTTGGTGTTGTCTTTTAGGTTTTCTATATATAGTTTCATGATATCTACAAATAGTGAAAGTTTTACTTCTTCCTTGCATTTGAATGCCTTTAATTTCTTTTTGTTGTCTGATTTCTGTGGCTAGGACTTCCAGTTCTATATTAAATAAAAGTGGTGAGAATGGCCATCTTTGACTTTCTCCTTACTTTAGACAAAAATCTGTCCAATTTTTCCCATTAGGGATGACATTACCTGTGCATTTTTCATGTAGGAGCTTTATTATATTGAATTACTTTCACTATCAACCTATTTTGTTGAGGATTTTTATTCTCAATGGGTATTTTACTTTATCAAATGCTTTGTGTTTTGCATCTTTTGAGATGATCGTATGGTTTCTTTCCTTTTTCTTACTGATGTAACATATCACATGATTGATTTGCAAATATTGAACTGCCCTTATAAACCAGGAATAAATCCCACTTCATCATGGTGAATAATTTTTTAAAAATTTATTGTTGGATTCTATGTGCCAGTAGTTTGTTCAGGATTTGCATTTATGTTCATCAGAGATATTGGCTTATGGTGGTTTTTTTTTTTTTTTTTTTGAGAGAAAGACAGTTTAATCAAAGCAAAATATTTGGCTGAAAACTGTTTAATTTTTTTCTTGGGCTTTTAAAGTAATCTACCTAGGAAGGATGCCCTCAAAGTTATTCTGTTTATTTGTTTTTAAATATATAAAATCCGCAGTACAGACATATTTGAAAACTTTTTTTTTCTTTTTGAAATTTCTGATGATCACTAGAAAGGATATTGCATAGAAAATTATTTTCCAAAATGAATCCAAGCAAAATACTCTCTTAAGATTCTTACATATTTTTGTTCTTAGACATAGAACAAATGTTTTTTTGTTTAATCTGTAGGAAATGATGGATAACTCTTATATCTTTCTCTTTTCATTAAGTCCCAATTATCATTGCAAAACTAAAATTAAAATGTTCCACTGATTTTTAGTCATAGGCATGTATAATGAATATATAGCTTAATGACTAAATCAGCAGTCGTGGAATTAAGAGAATAACTATACTGGGGCACCTGGGCGGCTCAGTCGGTTAAGCCTCCGACTTCGGCTCAGATCAGATCTCACATTTGTGGGTTCGAGCCCCGCGTCAGGCTCTGTGCTGACAGCTAACTCAGAGCCTGGAGCCTGCTTCCGGTTCTGTGTCTCCTTTTCTCTCTGCCCCTTCTCCCTCAGGCTCTTTCTCTCTCTGTATCAAAAATAAATAAAACATTAAAAAATTAAAAAAAAGAGAATAACTATACCAGTTTTTGAAATATAATAATTATACATTTAGTTTAATTGAAGATACTAATTTTAATTGAATTTAGCAAACATACATTTTCAAAATAAATTATTTGATATGAATACAAAATGAATTGGTTAATATGAACACAGAAATAAACAATATCCTTAATTATTAGTATTTGTTATTTTGTGAAATCAGGTTTTTATAGGAGTGTTCAATAATAGTACTATTCTTTAAAAGCTTTGTTTAAATCTTCTTGTCTTTGGTAATAGAGGTTAATTGATGTTGTCCATTAAATGCTTACAGATCCTGCAGACCAATAATCAGCAAAATCTGGGCTGAGAAAATGTGCTGGACCATGCACTCTCTGATCCCCTCTTACAATATCACAGTACTTCCCTGATTTCCTTCCTTGACTTACTGCTCTAATCAATAATGTCTGGAAAGTGTAGTCATAGTTTGTAAGCTCACGTCTTAGATGAAAGTTAATTTATATTGAGGTATCTGGCCTGCCATTCAGATTAAATGAAATGCTAATGGAACTATATGTTCCACACACACACACACAAAGGTAATAAGAGTGAAAAAAATGAAGAGATGCTGGGTAAAGCAATTTATTTTATTCTGAACCTATTTGGTATACAAAAAGCTATATTGCTATAAGGAAACAAAAGGTGTGTCCTAAATGCTTTGCATTTATTTCTCATTGAATATTTACTCAGCCATTAGTGTGAATGGAATTATGATCTTTCATTTACCTATGAGGAAACTGGCAGGTGAACAATTACCTACTGCCTGAACTAGTAAAAGGAGAGCCCAGGTGTAAATTTAATTCGTTTGCCAAGTCCGTGTTCTTGACTACCATATTAAAGAGCATACATATAATCATGTAATCGGAGTTCAAGATCAAGAGAATATGGTGCATCTGACAAAAAATGAATAATTGAAGAGATAAAGTCTAAGAGTATTCTGAAACTGATGACACAATAAACAGCTGAAGTTACTTTTTTCTAAACAAATTGAATAAATACAGAGAAAAACCACCCCAAGGCCCATAATACTAAACCCAATGAAAACAAATCTTATAAGAAAGCCAGAAAATAAAATCATATTATTTTCAAAAGACATGAGGAGACTGATGATTGATTACTCAAATATAGAACTAAGCAGAAGAGGGGGGCAGTGTCATCAAAGTGCTGAAAGAAAAAACTACCCACACGGGGCCCCGTCTGAGCAAAAAGCAATCTTTCAGAGACGAAGCAAAATTAGCAATATTGTCCAACCCAAATGGCATTAATAGCAAGTCTGCAGTTAAAGAGAGATAAAGGGAAAATGATATCCGATGGAAGCATGGAAATTTAGAGAGCAAGGAATATAAAGAGATAGAGTGGATATGAAGAAGATATAAACTGTCATCAACTATATTTGTAGAGGTTGAAATATGAATAGAAATTAAAAAAAACACGTAAAATAACATGCAGGCTTAGGGCAAAATGGAGTTAAAGTGTTCTAAGATTATGCACTTTTCAATAAATGGGAGATGTACTAATTAATATTAGACTTTAGAAACTAAATGAGGCATGTCATAATTTCTAGATAACTACTAAATGAGCTAGAAAGAATGTGTTATAGAAAGAAAAATGAATAATAAAAACAAGTAATCCCAAAGAAACCAAAGGAGAAAAATATAACATAAAAGCAAGTAGAATAATATAGCACAAAAATTAAATTGTATATTAAAAACATATATCACAATAATAGGACATTAGGATGCACAGTGATACAACTAACATACACACTATAAACATAAGGAATCAGTAATTTTGAAAGTAATAGAATGGGAAGAGATATGTTATGAAACATTGTCTTAGGCTAAATAATTCCCCTCCTCAAAGTGTCCATGTTCTGGAACATGTAAATATTTCCTTATTTTGCAAAAGGGACTTTGCAGATGTGATTAAGTTAAAACTTTTGAGATGGGGAGATTTTCCTGAATTTTCCAGGTGGCCCTGATATCATGAAAAGGAATTTATTTAAAGTAGTCAGAGGATCAGAGGGACAATAGAGGATGAGAGCACAGAAGCAAGGTGTTATAGTGATGTTAAGAAAGGGCCAGATTTTTGAGGAACCTCCACACTGTTCTCCAGAGCGGCTGCCCCAGTTTACATTCCCACCAACAGTGTAGGAGGGCGCCCGTCTCTCCACACCCTCGCCAGCACCTATAGTCTCTTGATTTGTTCATTTTAACTCTCTTATGACCCAGCAATAGCACTGCTAGTGATTTACCCAAGGGACACAGAAGTGCTGATGCATAGGAGCACATGTACCCCAATGTTCATAGCAGCACTGTCAACAATAGCCAAAACATGGAAGGAGCCTAAATGCCCATCACCTGATGAGTGGATCAAGAAGATGTGGTGTATATGTGTGTGTGTATATATATATAATGGAGTATTATATGGCAATGAGAAAGATGAAATATGGCCATTTGTAGGAAAGTGGATGGACCTCGAGGACCTCGAGGGTGTCATGCTAAGCGAAATAAGCCAGGCAGAGAAGGACAGATACCCGATGTTTGCTCTCATAGGTCTAACAGGAGAACAGGAGAAACCTAATGGAGGACCAGGGGGAGGGGAAGAGGGAAAGAGAGTTGGGGAGAGAGGGACGCAAAACCTGAGAGACTATTGAATACTGAAAATGAACTGAGGGTTGAAGGGTGGGGGAGAGGTGGTGGTGATGGAGGAGGGCACTTGTGGGGAAGAATGCTGGGTGTTGTATGGAAACTAATTTGACAATAAACTACTTAAAAAAAGAAAAAAAAAGAAGGGGCCATAAACAAGAGATCCAGGGGGCCACGAAATTTTTAAAATGGCAAGAAAGCAGCAAGCCTCTTAGACTCTCCCATCACATCTTGATTTTAACTTGTGAAACTGGTTTTGATCCAGAACTATAAGAAGAATAAATCTGTATTGCTTTAAGGCACTAAGTGTATGGATTTGTTATAGTAGAAATAGAAAACTAATACATTATCCAAAGGGAGATGGAGTTCTGTAATAACAGAAGGTGGGATAGACTTTAGGGTAGAAGAATTAGCAGATATGCTGATGGACATTGTTTTAAAATGGATAAGTGAATTCATCAGGGGTATATACAACTTCAAGTCTGCATCCATCTAAAACATACTTCCAAATATGTGAAGCAAAATGGACAAAAATAAGAAATATACAAATTGGGTGTTGTAGGTAGATTGTTTCTGTCACGGAGAGACAAAGAAACAGAATTCATTAACTATTTTAAACATGAAACATGAACATGATTGACAGAATTGACTTAACTGATATATACTAGGCATTGCTCACAAGATACGAAAATATTTCATATAGTGGGCTGAAAAGTAAGCTGAAAACTTTAAAAAGCTGGATAAATATGAAATTGTGAATATGTACATGCAAATGAAAATTCTTAGAATAACCAAACTTAAAATTGATATAAAAAGAAATGTAAAATCCAAATGGATTGGTAGTATTAATACAAACTTTAAATACAAGTATTACAAAGTAATGCATTTCAAACATTGAAAGGAACAATTATAGTGATGTTACAAAAATATTAGGGGAAATAAAAGCAGGAAAACTTGCTGACATTTTTCATAAAGCCACAAAAATATGGTAAGAAAAGAATATTAAATGTAACAATATATAATAAACATTAGAGCCTAATATCTCTTATGAACACAGGTCCAAAATGATGATCAAAAGATTAGCAAAAAAACTCAGTGTCACGAATTACTAAAGTTAGTACTGGGTTTATTTCATTGTTCAATATGTAAAGGTCATTTAGCGATTGTAATTCAATCAGTAAGATATACTATGTGATCAGAATAATGGATAAAAATAATATAAAAATAAAATGTAAAAGTAACTAAAGAAAATATTCTGAAATATCAGATATAAATCGTAGTTTATAAAATTCAACATCCACTCAGAAAAAGAGAAAAAAGAAGCTTATGAACTAAGACATTGAAGGAAATTAAAAATTTCCTTAACTAGTATGGAGAAGCCATATAAAATCCCACAGAAGCATCATGTTTAATGAATTATTGACAATATTGCTCTTATTATCAGAAGAAAAACTAAAAATGTGTGATGCCACTTTTACTGAATATTGTACTCCTGATTCTACCAAGTTCAATAAGGCAAGAAAAACAAATATATATGAGGATCAGAAAAATTGTGCTAAAAGTACTGAGATTTAAGACAACATGATTGTGAATTTCTAACTACAAAAAATTTGAAATGGTCAATTTAATAAGGTTACTAAACACAAAATTAAGGTGGAGGACTCAATCCTACTCTTATATACCATTAAAATTAAATTAGAATATTAAAATGATGATATTTGAAATAGCATAAAATTAATGGTATAAATCTAACAGAAATTGTATAATATATCTAATTAAATGATATAAAAATACTCAAAAATTAAAGGAGGCCTTAATAATAGACAGCATAAAATATTTATGAGTGGAGGACACTCAATTTCATAAAAATATTTTCCAAATTGGTAGGTAAATTGAATTTAATTCCATTCAAAGCAACAATTGCTATTTTGTGGAAAAATCCTAGCTGATACAAGTGAAAATGTAAAAATGAAGAGACAAAATAGGCAAGAAAATTTTGAAGTGTGAGAAAGAAGATTTACACTACTAGACAATAATGTATTTAGCTGTAGCTATAACAAAAACGTGATACTGGTTCAAGTATAGACTGACAACACAGTGGAACAGAATAGAGTTTAGAAATAGAACTACACATGCATGGATACTTGATTTGTAACAAGATTGTCATTGCAGTAGGGAGAGAAAGAGACAAATGGATATCCCAATTAGGCAACAAACAAACAAACAAAGAAAATACTTAGTCCAGATTAAACAAATATTAAAGTATAAAAATTAAAATAATAAATTTCTAGATGAAAACAGAATATCTTCAACCAAGAGAAATAAGACACAAATATCTGCTACCATAAAGGAAAGTGATAAATATAACTACATTAAATTTAAGAATGTATGCTCACTAGACATTTTTTAGAGGAAGAAAGGCTATCTATAAGTTATATATTTACAAAGTATACATTTGTCCAATATTTAAAATATATAACAAGTCTTAAAATCAATAAGAAAAATAGAGTGGAGTCAGGGTTAATGTAATGACTTGGGATATTGGTAATGTTCTATTTCTTGACTTTGATGTTGTATAGTAGTGTTCATTTTGTGTGAATTCACTGCATTGTAAACTCAAAATTTATGTACTGTTTAATATGCGTATTTTAAAACATTAAAAGAATCACCAAAACATCTGCTGCTGAGGTAGTTTTTTTAATTTTTGCTTTTTTAAATTGTTAATGTTTATTTATTTTTGAGAGAGAGAGACAAAGTGTGAGTAGGGGAGGGGCAGAGAGAGAGCTAGACACAGAATCTGAAGCAAGTTGACATTGAGCTCAAACCCATGAACTGGGAGATCATGACCTGAGCTGAAGTTGGATGTTTACTCTGCTGAGCCACCCAGGTGTCCCTAGTTTTGGAAATTTTAATATAGTTCTGTCATTTGCTCCATATATTTTGCGCCATTTAACAAGGACAAAAAATTTTTGTTGTATATATTTAGTTAATCACATTACCATTATCTAAAGGTTCTATTCATCTTTAATAGTACATATGAATTTAAGTAAATTTCATGTGATGTTAATAATATTACCTTCTAATTGTTTCATGTCTGCCTGGTATACTGGTATGTATATTTGTAACATTTACTTACTATCTTCCTGCATCTTTATGTATATGTGTACCTCTTATAAATAGATTATAATTAGATTTTGATTTATTTTGTTTTATTTATATATTTATTTACTTATTTATTTTAACTTTGGGAGAGAGACAGAGCACGAGCAGAGGAGGGGCAGAGAGAGAGAGAGAGAGAGACCTAAAATCTGAAGCAGGCTCTCGTCTCTGAGCTGTCAGCACAGAGCCTGACGCAGGGCTCAACCCCACAGACTGTGAGATCATGTCCTGAGCTGAAATAGGATGCTTAACCGAATGAGCCAGATTTAGATTTAATGCCCCTAGATTTAGATTTAAACCCAATCTGGCAAGCTCTGTTTTTCACTGAATAATTAAAGGCATTTATATTTTTATGATTAGTGGTATGTTTGAAAGTATTTAAACAATCTTATTTTGGACTTTCCTTACCTGTCTCTGTAGCAGATGATGTTGAAAACTTGGCCAGATTTCCTTAGATCTTTATAGCATTATGTCTGCCTTTAGATTTGGCCACAGCCTGCTTCCACAGCTCCTGGCTCAGGCTACTGGGACCTATTTTGTGCCTGGGGCAGAGCTTAGAGACCTTGGGAGTTCACATTCCCCTAGGGCAGCCTTTTACCAAAGCCTGATGGTGCAGGAATATAAAAGCCCTTTCCTTAGATTTGGATACATCTGAAGATAACCTAAGGACAGAGCTCTCATGAAGGATTAGACTGAAGATACTCTTGGCAAGAGTGTTTGAAATCATATCTTTGCTTAATTCCATCCCCTTCCTTTTGCCTTGATTCTAAGAAGAAGGAGGAGGAGGAGGAGGTGGAGAAAGAGAAGGAGGAGAAAGAGAAGAAGGAGAAGGAGGGGAAAAGAAAGAGGGAAGAAAAATAATCCACATACCCAGGATCTGCTTTTGTGGAACCAGGCCTAAGTTAGTCATTTATGTTCTTTTCTTATTTCCTCATCTCCTGCCTTCGTTTTGATTGCCTGGAGGTGATTTTTTGTTCGTTTTTGTTGTTTGTCTAGTTTTGTTTTCTTTTTCCTGGTTTGGAAATTACATACGTTCTCATTTACTAATGGTTACCTAAAATTTTAAACTGACGGTGCCTGGGTGGCTCAGATGGTTAAGCATCTGACTTTGTCTCACGTCATGATCTCACAGTTCATGGGTTCAAGCCCTGAATCAGGGTCTGTGCTGACAGCTTAGAGACTGGAACCTGCTTCAAATTCTGTGTCTCCCTCTCTCTCTGCCCCTCCCCTGCTTGTGCTCTCTCTCTCTCTCTCTTTCAAAAATAAATAAACATTTAAAAAAATAAAAGAAAATGTTCAGCTGAATGCTTAATTTGACAAAGTCTAAATTTAAAACATGTCTGTAGCTGTTTCTCAAATAATAAAAAGAAACAAAGAAAAAAGTGCCTTTTAAAAATCTGATACCAAGCACCATGGTACCAACTTCATATTACTGTTTTCCAGGTTTTATGTACATTTTTGTTTCACTTCCTATTTTTGACAATAATTACATAATAATACTTTTTAAAAATAATAATAAAATTTTGAGGGGCACCTGGGTGGCTCAGTGAGTTAAGTGTCAGACTCTTGACTGTGGCTCAGGTCATGACCTGGCAGTTCATGGGATTGAGTCCTACACAGGGCTTGCGCTGACAGCACAGAGCCTACTTAGGTTTCTCTCACTCCTTTTTCTCTCTGTCCCTCCCTGTTGGGAGCTGCCGAGTTTTGAGTTTTGGCCGCTTCAGGCAAGGAGATATCGCTCTCCAGGGAGCGACCAAGAAAAACAAGATTTACATCTGGAGGCTAGGAGAGTGCATTTCCTGGTCCAGGATATGGAGACAGTCATACTGGGCCTGACGAGAAAAGCCAAAATGAACAAAAGATCAAACCGCATTCGGGTTTATGCAGCGCTAATCTTCCCCTGCCCAGTATTGCAGAGAAGTCTG
>NC_043704.1:25510607-25512024 GCF_006229205.1 Suricata suricatta
ATTAGACTTATACAGAAATTAGAAGGTTAAGTACCAACTAGTTAATCACCTAATTTCACAGCTATCTGAAGTGGCAATCGTTATATAGCAGCTTATCTATGATACATTGAAGAGAAATGATAGAATTTATTACTTGCCCATAAGCTAAAACACAGCCTGCTTAATACAGTTCCTTAAATTCCACCTCTATACTACAATATGCTTGAGGACCATGCAAAAAAGTAGCTACCTTTTATGTAGGAAATGGATGATTAAGTCTTTGGTGTTGTAAAAGCAACTTCATTTAAACATAACCACCCCCACCACCAAAAAAAGAAGTGAAAAAGAAAAAGTAAAGAAAATAATAAGGGAAAAACCCAAGACACACTTCTTAGGGGAAAAAAAACCAGCATGTAGTTCTTGTTTTGCTTGTTGGTGGTCTTTGCTTCTCAGTTTTAATGACGATTTTACTTCACAGACTTTTTCTTAAAATTTATTGATTTGATTTTCTTTCTTTATAAAGATAGTAATATTTTTGATACTAAGAAAAAGTTATGATTGATGTTGAGAATGCATACTTTGGTAAATTTGCCAAAATAATGAATATTACAAGTGAGACTTGTTTTGAATCATATCGCTAATGTGGACAACGACAATCTTCCACAGTCTTTCTGCTGCCTCGATGACTGAGAATGGACTTAGGAACAGTTACTTGCGAGGAGAAAGGGGGCCCTCGCAGCCTGGGAGGGAGTACCTTTCCCTGTTTCAGACTCAGGGAAACTCCTCTGTTCTGCTTATTGCCCTCAGGCACACACCCAGCTTTCTTTATTTCAGACCCACGGGGAGAAGGGCTGAGGTACTTTCACTGCAGCCTGGACCAGGGTGTCATAGCTGCACCATGCACATGGGCATGTGGCCACCGGCAGGGAAACTGATGCATTCCAAGGGCTGGATGGTGTGCACTCTTCTCCTTTCTCACTGTGAGTTCGTAATCACTGTCCTACCTGAGCCTGTTGTGCATGCTCCCTTCTTAGGAACCTTGTATCATGCACAGTCTCTTCCTTGGCTGCCACTTATCTGTCCTTTAACCTTGGCCACACAGAGTGGCCTGAATTATGCACCCATATACACCTAGTCCGTCACATAAATGTACCTATGATCTCACATGCACCATTGCAAACATTACAAAAAAAATCTTCAAAACAAAACAAAACAAAATGGAAAGTTAGTAAAACGGTAAGCAGATATTGAACTTCCCTGGCTCTGATATTGTTTGCTCATCTCTGCCATCAAGTGTATTAAGTATCATTGGCTTGGCTTCCTGAAAAATACCTGGCTTTCACACTAACTTGTGCGGTGAAACTCAGACACCTAAAACTTGAGATCTTGAAACCTATTGTGGGTCATCCAGCAAAGGTACATTACAGAGCCGATATCC